>NC_051176.1:207737127-208037127 GCF_013339695.2 Rhipicephalus sanguineus | reverse complement strand
AGGCTTTCACCTAAATATCAAGTTCCTAAAGGTGTAATGCTGCGAATTAAGACCACAAGACGGGTGCTTCTCCAAGCTAAACACCCCTTTCTAGGGGTGTATAGGTGTGATTTTTAGACAAATGAAAACCTCCTTATAGGTGTAAACAGGTTAACAGCGAACGCTGAAACGGAGGGTTGTGAACATTACGCAACACGGGCCGAATTTACAAAGCCGTTCGTTCATAAATTGTTCGCCATTATCAGGCTACATTCGCGCATTGGTTGACGTGTGCTCTCAGGAACAGTTTTAAGTCCTTATGCAAGAGTTCATGCCCAGGACCGAATGCAAAGGTAACTCAAGGCCTAAAACCCAATGTCCAATAAGTCTAAAAATAAAGATTCCCTTTGCTCCGTAATGTTGGCAACAATGGCAGAAGGATGCGTTTGTCATCGAAATCTGCAGCACATCTCTTGTAATGAGAAATTTCGCCTTGGTTGCCTATGAGAACTCTACCAGCAGAACTGAAAAAAAAAGGGAAAAAGGAGGTGACAAACCTGTCTGTCTCCCCTTTGTACCTTTTTTTTTATCTCTAGAGGTCGGATTCCTATTAGTTATGCCCAAAGTACGTGGGATCTGTATTTTTTTTTGCTTCTTGCAGTAGTTCATTCAGTAGACAGTATTTGTCTGATAGACCTGGGAAGCCTAGCGACGTCTATATAGCATTCGTAAGGCCGCAACAATGCCTCTAATATTTGTTTTTGTTTCCGTTATCACCCACATATGCCTGCATTGCAGCTTTTTTTCTACTTGCTTAAATTTTGGGGCTTTACACGCCAGAACTACTATATGATTATGCAACATGCCGTAGTGGGAGGTTCCGGGTTAATTTTGACTATAACAAAACGAAAACTTGGGCCAGTTGGTTGTACTTCATATTTACCGGCAGCGCAACCACACACACGGACAGAGAAAAGAAGCGAAACGGAACACAGCGCTGACACTCACAACTAAACTTTTTATTGCAGAAACAACACTTATATGATCAACCCCCCTACGTTCCCCGCATGCGCAAACTGAGAGAACGCATAGAGCTCGCGTACAGGTAAAAGCAAAAAGCGAGGCGAGCCCAACAACAATATACATCAAAGTTACACGTGCTGGTCCAAAAATTCAAACTCATAGTCAAATAACATATTAATATTAATTTTGACTACACGAGGTTCTTTACCTTCCACCTAAAGCTACGTACACAAGGGTTTTCTTTCGCTGAAGTTTTCTGGGGAGTTCCTTTGTCTGAAATCACACGTAATGAAACAAATGATGCGATGTACCCGAAGAATACAAGTGATTTCAAATACCTGGCATGCCACAGCTTTGGAAAGATATGTCGTCGATGGCAGTGTAGCTGTCGTCACTTGGAGAGTCATAGCCTCGCAGGAGTATCTGTCGGTTATGCGCAAAAGGGAGTTTATGGTTTACTAAAGCAGCACTTCGGACATGTCAAAAGGTTAGAAAGATTTGAGCGGCCAATATTTCGCTACCTTTCAGCCACTTACGCGGGGCTTGGACGGATTGCACAGAGAACAAATTTTGATGAGCTTACATTACTGCAATAGCAAAAACCGAGGCAATTAAGAAGCGGGGACAACGCAGGCGTTGTCAACTGGCTTTTCACTTGATTTGGTTGAATTTAGTTATCACAGAATTCATTTACACCCGGTGTTTTGCATGGAGTTATTCACGTGTACATTAATCGTTCAGTTGGAAGATAGCGCAGTCACGGAAGGAGAATGAGAAGATACTGAAATCAAGAATAGTATTACTATTACTGCGAATGTTCTTGCGATCGAAAAACCAGCCAGTAACCATTGAACCTGCTTGCACCCGCCTCCTGCATAGCTGACGACAACATTTCGAATAAAAGGGTGAGCAAATTTTAAATACTTTTTACGCGAGATTGTAAGTTCCCTGTGGTATTCAGTGCAGTAATATTTCCCTCGCATGTTCAGAGGAGCCTCGTTTACACGGGAAAGGTTCCTTACTATGTTCATATTTTCAGGGCCACTACTTCGTGTCGCTTTCATCATCATCATCATCAACCTGTTGTCGCTTTAGCTTTCACTAAACATGTGCCGGCCAGCAATGACACTGGTAGCAAGTGATTCGCTGTTGGTATAACCTTGCGCCACAAGAAAACACCATGTATAAGAATAAGCTCAGTTTTCCACTTTTGAATTACAACATCTTACCTTAGCGTGTGCAGCAGCGCACGGAGACATGACACAAAATAAAGAAATGATCCAACAGGACCACATTCGCAACCAGTTTATTTCGAAAAAAAAAACAAAGCATGGTTAATATACATACACACCAGCGTGCCACGTGTAACAATGACTTACATTGACACGAAGCTATAGAACCTTCTACGGTGATCTTCCAAAAATGAAACTTCACAATCTTTAAGTACAACTGATGGTTGGCTGATACAGTTCTCTTTTCGTTTATTGGTATTGAATGCTTTTTATGATTTCTCTGATCAGCTGATCTTTATGATTGGAAAATATTTCTGTTTCACTAAAAAGCGGCATGCAACCATATTTTGAGCAATGCCCTTTAATGTGCGAATGAATATTGTTTGTTAGTGACCTTCTGCGTTGCAAAAGTCGTGTGCTAAGTTGCTAACATACAGGCCCGTTTGGCCAATGTACGTATTTCCACATGACAGAGGCAAAGCGTATACAACGGCAATTCTACATTCTATAAATCTAGAAGCATGCTTAAACGCGCACCCAAACCGACTACACTTGGCCGATATTTTCCGACCCACCTGGCACACAATTTCGCTAGTTTATTCCCAAGTGTGGAAGAGCAACGTGAACGGTTCTAGCTTCGCATCAGTGAAAGTCACTGTTACCGCGGTATGTATGTATATGAACCCTGTTTTTGTTTTTTCGGAATAAACTAGTTGCTAGTGGGATCCTATTGAATCGTTCCTTTCTTTTGTCTGTTGTCTCCGTGCGCTGCTTCACACATTAAGATGAACTGTCACCAACTCGCAAAACCTCAACTTTACTATCCGCTTTCATCCTGCCATATCGAAGAATGCATAAGCAGTACCAGAAACTTAATCACATGTAACTGTTGCTTTCGGGTAAGTTTCAGTGATGAGAGACACGTTTTCCTTGCACCTTACAAAAACAACTAAACGAAAGTTTTAAACAGCATTCTCAGATTTCTTATCTTCAATATAGACAACTGGTTTATCTCACGAACTCAAGATGTAGGACAACGAGAGTCGCATAGTGGGCTTGTTGGTTGATCATTAGAAGCAACTGGTTGCAGCGCGAACTCGACGCAAGGACAAAAGAAGGCACGAAGAAGACACACGCTCAGCGCTACTAGCATCAAGACACACACGTAGTCTTCTTTGTGCCTTCTTTGTTCCTGTTGTCCTCGTGTCGAGTCCGCGCTGCAACCAGTTGTTTCTGAAGATGTAGGAAGCATTGAAAGAAGGTATGTACTTTGTTTTACCTGCACTGAAGAGCGGTAGCGTCCCAGCAGAAACTGGCCTTCGTTCCATTCCCCTTGTCTTAGGTTTTCAGCAAGTTCCCAAGAATCCCAGGCCACGATTTGAAACCCGTTAACGTGCAGCTCCATGAGGAACTGGTGTGTATCATCTGAACAACCGGAAAACAGAACATTTTAACGTGCGCGTGTATGTATATATATATATATATATATATATATATATATATATATATATATATATATATATATATATATATATATATATATATATATATATATATATATATATATATATAGCAAGAGAAAGAGAGAGGGGGGAAGGAGGATGGAGAGAGAGGGGGAAAAACTAGGCAATAGTTTTATCTTTCAACATAATTATCTAGAACAATTATAAAGTAAAATGTGTACTGTTTCGCTTCCTCACTGACAAAGAAATCCCAGAGCTGTAACTATAGAAAAACTGCCGCTTGTTCAGCTAGGTGTAACAAAACAAATAATAAACAAAACTGGCGTGAAAAATTTCCTGTCTGCGTTCGCTTCTCAGAATAGCGGGTGTTATTGAACGCTGTCATTGACAGAGAATCCCGCGACTGGAGCAGTGCCACTCTTCGTACATGCTTGACATACACGAGACACCACGTTGCAAAACTTACTTGGAGCCTGGTAGTTGAACCAGAATTTGACAACGCACAGGTGGCCCGTGTTGTGCAGTGTTGGACTCGACGCCTCAGCCACGACCATATTTCCTTGCATTGGCTTTCGCGCTCGCAGGAGGAAATAGTGACCTGCAACACATTGTTCTCTAACTTCAATGCGCACAATTTATCGCGCTGTATAAGAGCTGTAAAACAACATAAACGTAACATTTGCTAAACGTAGCCGTTATTCTGCTTTCAGTCGCGCAATAGTAATCCGGCCGCCGTCTATGCACTCACCGCGCCGTGAATTTGTGCTGTGGTCTCTCCTCGGTCCCAGAGCAGCCGCAGCGATCTGCCTCTGCCAGGAGAAATCATCGTAGCGGAGCAAGTTTTGTCCGTCCACTGACCAACCGCAAGTGCTGTTTTCGAAAGAGCACGAACCACAGTCTCTTTCGTCGGAGCCGTCCGCACAGTCCGCGATGAAGTTGCACCGCGCTTGGGAAGGGATTTTCTTTCCAGACTTGGCACACACAAACGGCGGCGTGACTGGTGCAGCTGTCGATGAATTCAGCATCGTTATTTCAGCACTCGTTAGTTCTGTTATCCAGGTTAAGCCTCTGAGAGCGCTCTTCGCTACCCGGCCTGGCGCCGGGAGCTATGCTATATTTCTTACTGGAAAATAGTTGCTAGCGGAAATAGTTGCTAGTTGAGTAGGAAACACTTATTCTTTATCTTAGAGTCATCTAATTATCACTTTTGTTTGCATCTTCTCACTTTAATGATTTTCATCACCAGGAGCGTCTACGAAAACCTTTTTGCAAAACAATAACTACTTCACGCGTTTATACTCATGCATCCTGGGTTTCTTTATCTCCGTTAAGCGGACCTTTCTCTCTACCAGTCACTGTGTCTCCCTTGATGAGCTCGCTGTTGCCTATACCTCTACGACAAATCCTGACTTCTTGGCAAGAGAATGTATATAATTTTGTATTAGCACTTAAGATATGTCTGTTGTTGGCTCTCAATTTTAAAAACAAAAAAAAATCGGGAGATCCCACGTACTTTGGGGATCATTGTAATGCGAAGCATGCGGCGGGAAGGTGACTGTGGCATAATTGTTTACATTGAGTGAGACGTTACAAAATGACGCTAAGGATAGGCGCAAATGGTATACGCACACACATATCTTGAAGAGTCGCACGTGTGTTATATAACCATTTGTTTACAGTTGCGTAACGATGCCAAAAGCAACATAAGTTTACCAACACTAGACGCGGCAAGCCGATAGGTAGTGCTTATACTTGTCCGTTATGATGGAGAACGCAAGCATGTTTCACGGGCCCGTGCGCATGTGCGGAAGGGGTCCTTGACAGTTCTTACGTAGATGGCGGCGAGCGATCGCAATGTCTTTGTTATTGTGATTGATGTGCGCAACGCAGACCTCGCCGATTCCGCTGCTTGTCTGTGTGCTCGGTGTCTGGCGGCCGGCGAAGTGGGATGCGGCCTACGTTGAAGTTGCGCATCGCCGTGTTCTATATGTACACGGGCCTCAAGCATTCCACCTCCACCAAAATGCGGCGGCCACGGCCGGGATTCAATCCTGCGACCTTCGGGTCAGGAGTCGAACACCATAACCACTAGACCACCATGGCGGGTCAGTAGTAACTAATGTAGGGCCTATAGTTGTAAAGCGTATTTAATACAAGAGGAGTGCAAATTAACAAAATTAACGCAAGGAGATATGTATATACCATGTCAAAATCCAAGGAGAGTACACGCCGTATTTTCGCAATAAGGACGATACTACATGTATGAGGTAGCTGTATTGGGTGACGTAGCTTACAGTCCGTAATCCGTGTTCTGTATAATCGGTGTCCAATATGTTACATTGATTTTGCACGATGCTTACGCTCAGTGATGCAGGGGTATTTCAGAAGCTTCAAGTCGTCGATAGCCGCGAAGGCACCTGGTCTACCGCCAGAAATGGCTGATATTTCCGTCTGCGAAACAAAACAAAAAAAAAGACAGGGAGAGGGGAAGGGTAATAATAAAATATATCGGCTCTGTGAAGTGAGCCCGATGACCACGCGAAAAATAAGCGAATGTTTCAAATTGTTATAACACACTAATAATCACTTGTATTAAACTGGGAAACTATACGTACAATTCGCGACTTTTGAAGCATAAGCACATATGACGTTTTCAGATCCCGTAAGCAACTTACTAATCAAAGACGTTAAAATAAATGCATTCTACAAAGATCTTTTTTGTACCCTGGTGCTGGGAATGTGTCTTATACCTTCACAGCACAAAGATACAGATGAAATTTATGGACTCACTTTTATTGGGTCGACTGGAAAAATGGTCAGATTCCATTGACCACTGGTACTTGTAGCGAGACAAATACCGCCGGCTGTGATGGTCAAGTTGTCCGGTTCTTCCGATATGTAATGCCACAAGGCAGCACAGCGGTACCGTTGGTCTGTCAGTACCAGAGCTGCCCTCTGCCCTGGGTCATCCTCCTTGAATAGCATGTAGTGGCCTACAAAAGTGAAAGTTTAAGAAAGACTCATTCCTATCCAGGTAGCCAACTTTGTTGTAAAAGTATATCTAACGCATATCCAAGCTTTTTGCCGCACACACAAGGCAGTTTGATATGATTCCGCAGCTTTGCAGACGTTCACTTATTTACACTGGGCAATAAAGTTCAACTGAACAATGTCAGCAGCCGCACCAGAATCGCACTTCCGGTGGTTCTTATAACATTTGACTGCCGACAACTCTTGGGGAACATGTTAATAAGTGCTCAGTATTAGTTTATCAGTTAGGCAATGCCCTGTCACAACGATTGACGTTACCGAGGCATCGAAGCACGCATCTGAAGGCGCCCGATGATAATTTCTTCTTTCTTTTATAGCCCGGCTTCACATGTTGACCAAGGCTGCGGGGTTTTTTCGTTGTTAAGGTTGACACGCCAACGTTGCTCTGCTGTGTGACGCCTGGCGTTTTGTAACATTAAAGTCTGTCGGCACTGGCCAAGTATTGGAAAACTTGACCTGCATTGAGAGTACAGGCCTGTGGTGTCGATGCGCAACAGCAGCACACCGCTGCCGCCACAAACCACTGCTTCCCCGCTTCACTGCTGCACTAACTTGTTCTCATTTTTGTTTCTGACTCGTCAGTCTAACTACTTTTGTTTTCAAATGGCAAGCTACCTCGAAACACGTAACTTGAAACCACTACATGGAGATTGCTTTAGAAGACATTCACATGGTATCACATAAATACCACTAAACCACATTGCGACTCTTGTTGACTTCACATGGTATTATATCGATATATGAAACTATCGCCAGATCTTCCTCAGCGTCTTTCAGGGAGCTTACGAGTTCTGTGGGAAGAAATGGCGTATTGTCAGCAACCTTAATTGTAGTAGGACTGATAGGCGGGCAAGTTGGAACTTATCCTTCTTTGTGCAGCGCACAAATTGACAAGGCACACAAGAGAAGAGGACGGGACAAGCGCTTGTCCCGTCCTCTTCTCTTGTGTGCCTTGTCAATTTGTGCGCTGCGCAAAGATGGATGAACCTTATTTCAATGAGTTATGAAAACTAAACAGCTTTGAATGACAGGCTTAATTACAACTATAAAAAGTTTCGTGGATGCTGCGTGAAGTACTTTGATTCTAGAAATGTTCCTTGTGTATTACATTTACTTGAAACATTTACACAACCACTATGACAATTGACCAATATTGTCAAATGTCGCGGTCCTTTAAATATTTTGTGCGTGCATCATAGTGTGGCATCAATTGATGACATGTGCGACCGAGCTTACATTTATGCTATGCTCCTTCAGTGTCATGCCTTTTATGGGCAAAAAACGCAACAGAAGAAAAATCATACGCAGTTCTAATAAAGTTTCTGGCAAGCATAATCACCTCACCTCACTAATAGCATGTCAGAACTTACTGGGGTAAAATATTTAGACAACAAAGCTTCTTGTATGACAATATAATGGCTTTCTGTGAAGACTTGATCTGGTAGTTCAAACAAAATTTTATTGACAATATATGACCACGGGCACTATAGGTGTTTTTTGCTGCTTCGCAAAATCATGCCAGTCTCTAGCAGGGCACCAACTTTTTTTTCAGGTTTTTCACTTTTCCATTTAGTATACACGCAGCAAAAATATGGTCATGACGCAATTACAAAACGCTACTGTGGGTCAAAAAGTTTATAAAAGCAATGTTTCGCTGCTATGCCCAAACCAAACCGATTTTTAAGAGAGCGGGTTGTAGATAATTAGTTGCTATGGAATAGAAAGAAGCAATAATTAACACACCTTCATCAGAGTTTAATGTGTGGTCTCGGGTGACTGGAGGCAGACCGGCCCGCTGCAGCGACCAACGTCTTGTGACATTGTCTGCAAGAAGAAAGTGCAGGTCAGGAATTCACTTCTACGTCTTCTCCAGATAGTTCAAAGCAGAGCCGAAATGTAGCAGTGTTTTCAATTTATTTTCGTTTTTATCAACGATTCGCGTAGTTGGCTGATTCTGACAGTAACCCTAACAGTACATCTTACGGCTCTAACTGAAGGGCGAACTACGTCGAAACAAAATGAAAGAGATATAAAAACATTTTACTAACCAGACATAGCTATACTAAAATCTTGGTAGGAGTGTATGGGCGCTTCTATCTATCTATCTATCTATCTATCTATCTATCTATCTATCTATCTATCTATCTATCTATCTATCTATCTATCTATCTATCTATCTATCTATCTATCTATCTATCTATCTATCTATCTATCTATCTATCTATCTATCTATCTATCTATCTATCTATCTGTCTATCTATCTATCTATCTATCTATCTATCTATCTATCTATCTATCTATCTATCTATCTATCTATCTATCTATCTATCTATCTATCTATCTATCTATCTATCTATCTATCTATCTTTGTTTATTTGCAGGTACCTACAGAAAGATGAAAGGATGCTAGCAATTGATCCCTATAAGGGACCCCACGCCATCTTCGTAAATGAAGGGTGAGGAAGGAGGGCGGTGACACAAGAAAAGCAGAGTGGATCGCTTGACATCGCACCCGACGCGAACAGAGCCAGTCGTTGTAAATGAATTTGAGGCACAACAGCACTTCTTGGCCTCACATAAACTGAAAGCTTGACCGTCTCATTTTAATTCACATTGAAAGAAGTCCGCTAGAGAAGCCCATTTGTGACTTATCCATTGGAAACATGCTCCACAACAGGCACTGGTGGTTGCGGGAAATCGGGCACAGTATAACCATGTTATGAAGATTGTAAATACATTTCCTCGTTCCTGACAGTGCAGGACACTCAGCTCCAGTAACGCATTCAATAATGTGGGCTGAATGACTACGCGGCCTATCACATCTAGACCCAAACCACACATTGGGATAAAATACGATTCACTGGCACCACGCTTCGTTTGTATGAGAGCATTCGGCACGCGTATGTGCACTAGCGCATCGATTATTTGCGTAAGAATGTGCTCTAAACTCGCAATAATATCAGCTGTCTCGTTTCGTATGATGCCAGTACATATCATGGATTCACTGAAACATCGTCTTTGAAGGCAGCAATAGAAAATAACGCTAAAGTACAAGTAAAAGTGAAAATATATTGCTTACTTTCGTCTGAATTTTTCCAGTGTAGGCACTTCGGACTCTCAAAGGTGCAGAAGTCTGAAAAAGCGCATCACGAGCAGAGGTATTTAAAACAAAACACGTTTCCCAT
Source organism: Rhipicephalus sanguineus (assembly GCF_013339695.2). Classification (NCBI taxonomy): domain Eukaryota; kingdom Metazoa; phylum Arthropoda; class Arachnida; order Ixodida; family Ixodidae; genus Rhipicephalus; species Rhipicephalus sanguineus. The sequence goes on along the minus strand of NC_051176.1, from coordinate 208,027,194 downwards.
GCTTAGCAAAGTAGACCTTATGAATAACTATTGACATATCGAAGCTCTGACAACGGCACTGTAAGTACGTTTGCCTTCCAGTAAAAAACTATGCTTTGAAAGCCTTACTCGCACAAGTAACAAAACACATTGCAATAAGTAGAATCATTGCGGCTTCGTTCTTGTATTTTCTACATCATTCTCCTTAATTCAGTATGTCTAGAAAGAACAAAATGAAAATCAATCGCTCTTCAATTGTGGTAATTAAACAGTGCCTAAACACGAGCTCGCTGGTACAGCTTAATGAAAAAAACAGAGCCATTTTCGGGTCAAGAAAGATGAATAACTAAGAGACAGTGCCTAGCCTTGTCCTTTCTGTCTTCTCCCGTCTATCTCACTATTTTTCCGTAACGAAGTGATAAGTAAGCTGAGAAAACTATAGAGACTGCGTGGCTACTTACTCTCGTGGGGGCAAACGCCATCAACCAGCTCAATATCATCGAGAAGAACCCCTGATTCTTGCAAGGCCATTTCTGGTACGAGGACTTCAAACGCAACCTGTAACCGAACATGAGCGCACTTATTGTGAATGGTAATTGACCTACCCTCCTGGGTGAGAATGCATCCGCTGCATCATGTGTTTTGTTATACAATACCACGAGTTTTTTCACTTAATGAGTTTTGACTGAGTGTTACTCGTCCTAGACCCGCGCATGATAATAATTGCCGCTCTTCTGAAAACGATACCTGTCCTTCTCTCTGCCGAAAGTACTCTTATTCAAGTCACCACCCTTATTATGAAAGGACGACTTTATGATGAAAAAAAAGTTTTAAAGCAGCTCTGTTAGGGTCGAGGTCGAGGATAGGATCCAGGCACGCTAGCAGAGCATAGCATAGTGGTCATACCCGAGAAATCCGTCACCATAAAGTTCAAGACGTCGCACTTGACATCATCGACGGCTGCAGAACTCACCGCCATCCGTGCTGCTCTAGAGTTCGTAGTGGAAGAAACGCCACAGGCATGGTCAGTCTTCTCTGACTCCAAAGCAGCGCTCCAGTGCATTATGTCCCCATATCGTCATGGACCAAATGAACAGTTAGTCGTTGACATAAGACTGCTTCATCACCGCGCCATTGAGAAGCGCCACAGCCTAATCTATCAGTGGATACCGGGCCATTGCGGTATCTACGGAAATGACCGTGCTGATGAGGCTGCCCGATCTGCCCATGATGCTCTCCATTGTGCAGCTATACCGCTGTCAAGAACGGACGCCGCAACAAGGCTTCGTTCCCATGCACGTGAACTGACACTGGCACAGTGGAACTCGACGGAATTTACCAACGCCCGTCTTCACAACTTGGACCCGAATCTACAGCTCCGTCTTCCGTCGGGAATAACTAGAGCTGAGGAGACGCTCCTGTGCCGCCTGTGGCTCGGGGTGGCCTTCACGAAGGCCTACTCATTTCGAATTGGAATGGCCAGCAGCCCGACATGTGATAACTGTAGCTGCGAGGAGACAATCACCCATCTTCTCTGTGAGTGTCCTCGCTTCAGTGCACGAAGAGAAGAACTGTCCGCAGCGTTAAATAGACTTGACAATCGTCCACTGTCGGAGGAAAAGATCTTAGGACACTGGCCGAAACCATCCTCGGCACGGAAAGCTTTGAAAGCGTTATTGCGCTTTTTGCGCAAAACTAATCTCATAGACAGACTTTAAGCAGTGTCGTTTATCGTACTATTGTTCTTTTTTTTTTCTTTTTGTAACATCCCTTTTCTATCATCTTTCACTCCCCCTTCCCCTTTCCCCAGCACAGGGTAGCCAGCCGGTCTGAGAACTGGCTAACCTCCCTGTCTTTCCGTTTTTCTTCTCCTCCTCCTCCTTGTATAGTATAGTGTAGCAAGGGGGTGGGAAAGGGAAGTAAGGGTGAGGAGAATGGAAATGAGGAGGGGAGAACGAGTACAGAGAGAGAGAAAGAAAGAGAAAGGGAGAAATATACAGAAAGAAAGGGAAGAGAGAATAGAGGCGAGAGAACGGCCACAGAGAGAGCGAGAGAGAAAGACGGAAAGAAAAAGAAAAAAGAGAGAAATAAACGGGAGAGAAAAAGAAACTCACAGGGTCCATTACGCATTTACCTAAGACGACTGGAAGGCGAAGCCATCTTCTTTTTCTTCTCGATCGATGCGCTGATCCTGCCCCGCCACCCTCTGAAAGCTTACTGCACCTAACGTGGTTTTGCACCACCTCCAGTATCGGAGGCACCTCCACTGGCTTTGCACTGCCTCCGTGATCGGCCCACCTTTGACCAAGCAAGGATGTTATGAGATGACGTCATCATGTGACGCCACGTTATGTGACGTCACAAATCTTGTCGATAGGTGACGTCATGATGACGTCATATGGTGACGTCATCACGTGATGACGATTTTTTGCATCACTCGTGTTGACACCGCCGACGGGGGAGGCCGACGCGGGACGCCGGTCAAATTTCGCGTTTGATGAGGCATCTAAGGCTTTCGAATTAATAAAAAGGCAGAGAAAGAAATAGACATAGAGAGAAAGAGATAGAAAGACTGGGACACAAAAATGATAGAAAAAAGAGAGCAAGCAAAGCCATGTATAGTATAGTATAGTATAGTATAGTATAGTATAGTATAGTATAGTATAGTATAGTATAGTATAGTATAGTATAGTATAGCAAGGGGTGGGAAAGAGAGAGATGAAAGGGTAAAAGCCTAGCCAAGCCAGGACCAGCTCTGCTATTACCCAGCCTTGCGCGACTTAGCGTAAGCTGCGCTATTTTCTTTTTGTATTCTGTATATCAGTTTGACGCATGCATCAGCCTGTTAAAGGTTAAAGGAGTGTAACTTGCCTGCCACGTCTTCTCCGACGAAAAAGTAATTGTGCGAGCATTCCACCAAGGATTTTCCGTTGTGACAAATGAGAGTGCAGGGTCGCGAAGTCCTGTCTCCGGGCGAAAGCTGGTTAAAGGAGAGAAGAAAGCACGTAGTTCACGATTCTGCATTACTGTGGCACGTCTTTCTTCTGCCTCGCTGACATCCATGTTAGTGGCGCGGAGAGCCCGCTATAAGAGACCAGTTTTATTGTTAGGTTGTCTTGTGACCGGTGAAATGCTTATTTACAAGCTCACTTACTCTGCTCTTGGAGAGCACGGCGACTGACGAACTAATATGCTGCGAAGCACAGTTACATGTAATTAATAGCAACATGCGCCATATACTTCACAACGTTTCACGATATTTTACAACATCGACGAAAACTAGAGTCACTGTTGCTCACTACTTGTGCTGAAGAAGCCTTTTATGCATGCTTTCGTCTGTATAGCCCAAACATTTAGTTATTATTCGCACGAAAAAACGGCATGTGAGGGTTTACTTACCTATACACGTTAAGAGTGCTGTCAGCGCCAAAAGTACGCCACCAAAACGTTAAGCATGTCGCGTCCGTTGCAGCCCTCTCGGGCAAAAAAATCCTGCTGAATGAATGAAGCTTTTGCTCCACGTAAGTCGTGTTTAAGTATAAGAAATGTCCTGAAAGAGACAAAAACGTATATTTAATAAGCACATTTTTATGGATACGGATTTGATCTGGTCGCCAATATGATTTTATGCGAATGCAATAATTGGGCGTAACATGAAGTATGCGGCATCGGACCGAGACGACCATATGACATGCGTAAGAGCAGCAAGAGAGTTTCAGAACAAGCACAAAATTTATGTAAATTTGACATGTCCACCTCTCTCTGCAGCGAAAGTCATGGGAGTTTGTTCAAATTCATTTTGTGATTACACGAAAAGCCATAATAACGGAATCCTATGTTTGTGAACGCACTTTACAGTCTAGGATTAATTTTGATATGAAAAAAAGGCTGGCTCCAGAGGAAGCACTCACTGTTTAGTCAATGTTTGCTTCGAAATAGCGATATAAACGCCTCTACACGTTATTAAGAATACGACCATCCAATCAGTGAAAAATTTTTTTTCCATGCTCACCTTCCTCTGAGCTTATTCTTGTGTATCATGTTTGATGACTAGTACCTAAAATTATCACAATTTTTACTAAAAACAAAAGTAAAGTTATTTTTTCGAGGTGCCGCTATGCCTTCCTAATGCGCCTTCAATGATGCAGGAAAACGCAGACACCGACAGTATAAAGAAACGTGTTTGTCAGCCAAGCTCTATTATTTTATTACTATACATTGAATATTATTTTAAACTTGTCCATAATTTAGACTCATTGTGTGCATTTACATGAAGCATTACACATCGGCCTTTTAGAACCGCTTTATCAACTTGGGGTCTACTCATCATTAGTTGCAGCGTTATGACACGATAGCTGTAACGCTTCACTCTAATTTCTTGTTTTCTCAGTTAATATAACCCTAAAGCTGCCCTTACAAAGTATGCTGATACGTACCTTCTGTACTGTCTGTGCTGTGGTCACGTAGATCGAGACTAGAACCATTTACAACAGTCCACTCCTGCGCGTTGTTCAAGTCAGGTTCAAGAGCGCAGTCTATGCCTCCTTCGAACGAGCAAAGCGCTGAAACAACAGAAATTATAATATTTTTTTACAAGTTCCGAGCTTTACGTGCAGTTCCTATGCATCCATATATTGCTTCGGAATCCATGTACATAAAGATTAATTAAGACATGGTACCTTGTAAAGGATCCGTATAGTTCATGGTTACTGGTCATGGTCAGTACAACTATTTCTCGAGTGAGGATTTTAAATGAACAACCGTACTAAGTTAGCTGACAAGTGAGGCAAGTTGGTGAAGATGCATGACTTAAGAATAAGTAGCGCGTAAGAAAACATGGTTTGAAGTTAGCGCTTCTCCTGCCTACGTCTCTTTGCTTTGCCTCCGTTTTTTTACGCGCTACTCATTCTTAAGTAATGTTCGTTAGCTGCTCGATAAAAAGATATATTTCGTAAACTAGTCTGCGTAAATCTTCTCACGTTTATTTGTGCATGTTTAAGCGCTATTCAGGCGACGTTGCTTTTGCGCTCTTACTTACCAGTTGACGTTAGATTTTACTGTCACTTTCGCCGCTTTCTCTTAACGCTTCAAATACTGTGAAAGCGGTGATTGCATAAACGTAGTGCAGATTTCTCATTAAAGTTATTAGCATCTATTACTTTTTTCGCACATTTCACGTTGCGAGGTTATTTTGGGATGTCCCCTGCTTCGATATGAGCATTAATAAACATTATAATGATTGGAAAATGGAACCAAAACAAAAGAAATCAGGCGGGAGTGCACATTCGCTATTTACTTTTATTAACGAAGAAGTCAAACAAACATATGTCTTCGGTGAAGCTTGCAATAATGCAAAATAGTTGGTTGGTTTGTAGGGTTTAACGTCCCAAAGCCATTCAGGCTATGAGAGACGTCGTAGTGGAGGGGTCCGGATAACTTCGCCCACCTGGGGTTCTTTAACGTGCGCTGAAATCGTACAGTACTCGGGCCTTTAACATTTCGGCTCCATCGAAATGCGACAGCCGCCACCGGGATCGAATCCGCGTCTTGCGAGTCGGCAGCCGAGCACCGTAACCATCGGGCCAATGCGGTGGCTTATTAATGCAAAAAAAAACTATCATTGCTCTTAACTGTGCTTTTATTACATCAAAATTGAACAGTTCTTTGTTTTCATTCTCATGCCCTCTGAATACATAGTGCACTCTTTATTCAGGTCCCACTTAAAGTGCTAGATATAGCTAGAAAACCGGACATTTTTCGTCTGGTTTCCTGAATATAGCGAGCATTTAACCAGGACCTGATTAAGAGTGTACAGTTAATAATATTTGCTTAATATATCTTGAAGATACAAAAGTGCACCTAACATGAACTGCTCAGCGAATTCCACTGTATCGGAAATACTTAGAAGGAGTAATTTTAAAGCACTGCCTCATCACTTGCAGAAGCCTGTCATTATTTTTCACATTTCGGGTGCGTGGTACTGTACTCTCGGGCTCAAATGTCTGGATAACACGGGCTCCACGGCGAATGAAAATTGCTGCTCTGTTTATGCATGACCCTTTTATTATAAGAAAGTGCTGTAAAGTTCAGAAACTACTACATGCTGAAACCTTTAGTTAGAGCGTATGTTCTCAGACTAAACGAAAACTTAGCTTTTACGCAAATATGGTATTCTAAGCAGTTTTGACTCTTATATTAGTCCATTGTAACGTTTTACTGCGTAAGTTTATAAAAATGTAAGGCATGCGCTCGTGGTTTGTGTTCTTTCGAGAGGTGCGAACGCTCAGCAAATTTTCTTTTTTTACATAGCAGATCTCACCACGTTCTTTCTCGACCTCCTCTAATTTCAACCTGGGGTGGTAAACATCCAATAGGGTCACTCACATGTCGCTGGACAAGGTCCCGGCGCGGCAGTCAAGTCATCCAGGGCAACCAAACCACTTTGAATGCGAGCCTCTAAAATGATCTGAAAGAGTATTTGGGCATATATTACTTTCATTTTTCATAAGCACATAAAACAGCCACACATAAATGCACTGTAGTGCACTGAGAAGTGCACCGAGCTTAGACTTCGTCATTAGTAATCGGCACCACTTCTGGTAAAACTGCATCAAAAGTTGCCCGAAATCGCTCACCTGCGTGCCTTCTTCTGGTGTTAACTGTGTAAATTGTGCTTGGCCGTGTGTCCATGCCACCACCCGGAAAATTGAACTGCGCCAGGCGACGTCTGAAGCCGAGGACAGCGACACGCTGAAACTGCGATCAGAAGTTTTTAAAAAGTTGACATTGTGTGACTTTCTCTTTTTTTTGTATTTGGCACAAACCTGAGCACAGGATTGCCAGGGAGGTCATGATACACACTGGCCTGGTTAAAGCCAAGAAACTAATTATGCTGTCATTAATTACAGTCATCTCTATTAGCACCTTCTATTGTTGATTTTGCCTTATCATTGCACTGCTTGCAATCTACGTTTCGATCCTTCAGCTTTGGCAAAAAATATAGGCTTTTTCTTTAAGTATAGGCGGAGAGAGAATGTTTAAGCTCTCCCTCGAATTTTTACGCAGACTTTTCATGTTTGCGTAAAATGTGGTGTCCTGCGTTAATGACTAACGCCTTGAAAAGCGCAATGCGACAGTTTTGTAGCTTTGCGTGTGCTTAGGTCCAGGTGCACGTTCAAGAACCCCAGGTGGTCGAAATTTCTGGAGCCCTCCACTACGGCGTCCCTCATAATCATATCGTGGTTTTGGCAATGTAAAAGCTCAACAGTTATTATTATATCATTAACACGGGTTCTGCTTCTTTTTAACAGCTTAAGAGTTCTTAAATGAAACCTGCATGTTTGTGACAGCACGACAATGAATTCATTTTCAATTTTTTTGAAAAATAAGAAAAGTGTTGATCCTTTTTTATAAAAAAAGGGAACAAGGAGGCTTACCTGCTGTTCGAGTCCACCAGCAGAAAGTACCAGAAGGAGAAGCACATTGCCTTCAGCACGTCTTTAGGCACTACAGGGCCTTTCAGTTGGGCAGATATTACGTCAGAGCTCCTGTTTCGTGCTACGTATATGTAGTGCCCTATTTAACAAAAAGAAAACCAAGAGGCCTTAGCTTCTCCCTAATTTCCCTTACCAAGTTCTTTGCGAACTACTGAAATGCGACATTTAAGACTCATTCAAATGATATTTTTATATTCTTTTCCCAACATTCGCCAAGTAATGTTTCCAATATGCATTATATGTCACCCAATCCTCTTCGACACATTATATCAGACTTAATTTGCTTAGTGGAGCAAAATCTCTTTCGCTGTACCTGATGTACATAAACACTATTCGCTCGACACTAAACTTATTTTACGGCACTATTACTATTCTCAAAACTTCTGTTAACAGCATTATCTGCGCAACCGACCGTATTTGGTAACCATCCAGTTCATTGCTCAGTCCTTGTTTATGATATTGTAAGTTTGTACTCTTAATATACAGCTAAGATGAGAGCTTGATATCCAGTTCAGCTCCAATACGCGAAAACTCCGCGAAAAGCTCAACAACAGAGACTAAATGAAAATTTTACGCTCATTCATTCGACCTGACAGCCAGTCAATGCGCGGCGGCCCAGCATCTGAACGACATCATGGCTTATAAAGCTACGTTTCACAAAGCTTAAATGTGCCATGCAATACCCCAAAATCAGCCCAATACGTGACAGCGGCAGTCATCCTTGTCTTCTTGATATAAGCAAAGACGTGACGTCATCAGTTACATGCATGAGTGAATTGCAGAATTCTGTGTTCGAGAAATAAAATATTTATTTATCAGCGTCTATCTCAGACATATCACCTCTTTATCACTCTAATTTTATTTATCCAGTCTCGGGAACCTATTTGTTTAAGGGGCGTGAAACACCTCAAAAGTATCATCATCAGCCTGACTACGCCCACTGCAGGGCAAAGGCCTCTCCCATTTTGCGCCAGTCACCTCGGTCCAGTGCTCTGTTGCCACGTTATACCCGCAAACTTCTTAATATCATCTGCCCACCTAACTTTCTGTCTCACCCTCGCGCATTTGCGTATACTCTTGGAATTCAGTCAGTTGCTCCTAATGACCAGCGGTTATCTTGGCTACACGCTACATGCCCAGCTCATGTCCGTTTCTTCTTGATTTCGACTAAAATGTCCGTAACATCCGTTTGTTCCTTGGCCCACTCTGCTCTCTTTTTGTCCCTAAAGGTTACACCTATCATTTTCCTTTCCATTGCTCGCTGCGTAGTCCTCAGTTTAAGTTGAACCCTCTTTGTAAGCCTCCAGGTTTCTGCTCCGTAGGTGAGTACCGGTAAGATGCAGCTGTTATATACCTTCCTCTTGAGTGATAGTGGTAAACCACCATTCATGATTTGAGAGTGCTTGCCGAGTGTGCTCCATCCCATCCTTATTCTCGTAGTTACTTCAGTGTCATAATTCGGCTCTGCGTTTACTACCTGACGTATTCCTTTACGAATTCCATTGCCTCGCTACCTATCACAAAGCGCTGTTCTCTTCCGAGACTCGCGCATTACCTTAGTTTTCTAGCATTAATTTTCAGACCTACCGTTCTGCTTTCCTTGTCCAATTCAGTAATCATGAGTTGCAATTCGTCCCCTGAGTTACTGATCAATGCAATGCCATCAGCGAATCGCAGGTTACTAAGGCATTCTCCATTAACTCGTATCCCTAACTCCTCACAGTCTTGGGACTTGAAAACCTCCTGTAAGCATGTGGTGAATAGCGTTGGGGAGATCGTGTCTCTCTGCCTTACACCTTTCTCTATTGGGATTTGGCGCTTTCTTTATGGAGGACTATGGTGGATGTGGAGCCGCCGTAGATTTCTTCCAGTATGTTTATATATGGTTTGTTGCCGCCCTGGTTCCGTATTGTCTGAATTAATGCTGATATCTCGACCGAATCAAATGCCTTTTCGTAATCTATGAAGGTTACATATGGGGGCTGGTTATATTCTGCGCATTTCTCTATGACCTGATTGATAGTGTCACCTGATAGTATCACCTGATTGATTGGTCCTTTGGTTGATTGAATTCTAATATTGTCTTAATTATATTATCAACTTTCTTTGTAAACAGCTTCTAGACAACGGACATTAAGCTGATCGGCCAGTAATTTTTCAAGTCCTTGACGTCCCCTTTCTTATGGATTAAGATGATATTAGCATTCTTCGAAGATTCTGGTACCCTCACCGTTAAGAGACATTTCGTATACAATGAAGCCAGTTTTTCTAACAATCTGTCCACCGTCTTTCAACAGATCTCATGTTACCTGATCATCACCAGCAGCTTTGCCTCTTTTCATTCCCTCAAAGGCTTGCTATACTTCCCGTGTCTTTATTGATGGGACGTCCACTTCACTGGCCTACTACTACTACTACTTACATTATCGTCCTGGTTATCGTCCTAATTATTGTCCTGTAAAACTCCTCAACTTCTTTAACGATCCATCCATATAGTTAGCGACTTTGCCTTTCTTGTCCCTTAGTGCATACATCTGGTTTTTTCCTGTGCCCAGTTTTCTCTTCACCGCTTTGAGGTTGCGCCCGTTCTTTAGAGCATGTTCAATTCTCTCGATGTTATATCTTCTTATGTCGGCTACTTTACGCCTATTGATTAACTTCGAAAGCTCTACCAGTTCTATTTTTTTTCTGTCGTTTTTGATGCTTTCCTGCTTCGACGTTTCTTAATGAGGTTTTTCGTCTCCTGGGAGAGCTTGCCCGTGTCCTGTCTTATACTGTACCTCCGACTTCCACTGCACACTCCGTAACGATGCTCGTCAGATTATCATTCATTGCGTCAATGGTAAGGTCGGTTTCCTCGGTTAGAGCCGAGTATCTGTTCTAAAGCCAGACCCTGAATTCCTGCACTTTCCCTCTGAGAGCTAGCTCGTTAATTGGCTTCTTGCGTATCAGTTTCTGCCGTTCCTTCCTCAAGACTAGGCAAGTTCGAGACCTTACCATTCTATGGTCACTGCATCGTATCTTTCCAACCACTTTCACATCATGCACGATGCCAGGGTGTGCGCACAGTATGAAGTCTCTTTCATTCTTAATTTTGCCATCGGGGCTCCTTGACGACCACTTTCGGTTCACCTGTTTTCGGTAGAAGGTATTCAAGATTCGTAAATTATTGCGTTCAGCGAACTCTACTAATTACTCCCCTCTCTCATTTCTAGAACCTATGCCATATTCCGCCCCTGCCTGGTATCGAGCCTGCTTCTTACCTACCTTGGCATTAAAGTCGGTATCAGTGCAGTATACTGTGTCTTTACCTTGTTATATGCTGATTCCACGTCTTCATAGAAGCGTTCAACTGAATGATCATCATAGCTGGGTGTAGGCGCGTAGGCCTATATCACGTTCATCTTGTACCTCTCATTACGTTTAATAACAATACCTACCACCCTCTCACTAATGCTACAGTATTTCTCTATGTTGCCAGCTATATTTTTATGGATAAGGAATCCCACCCCCAGTGCTCTTCTGTCCGGTAAGCCGCGATAGCATAGGACGTGCCCGTTCTTTAGCAGTGTATAGGCCACATCTGTCCTCCTAACTTCACTGTGCCCTATTACATCCCATTCAAAACCCTCAAGTTCCTCGAATAGCACTGCTAGACTCGCCTCACTAGATAACGTTCAAGCGTTAAACGTGGCCAAGTTCAGATTCCAATGGCGGCCTATCCGGACCCAGATATTCTTAGCACCCTCCTCTGCGTCGCAGGTCTGGTCGCCGCCGTGGTCAGTTGCTTCGCAGCCGCTGGAGACTGAGGGCCGAGGGTTAAATGGTGTATTCATGTGGGAGGTAGTGACCAAATACTGCACCAGGGCGGTCATTCCTTATCTGGTGAGGGATTGCATTACTGGCTGTGGTCACCGGTGAGGCCACACCCCAGGCCTCTTTTTATGCAGTTCCATCATCACGCGGGTTTTTTTACTAAATCCTGTGGGGGATTTAATCCCGGTCCGGTCCGGCACCGGGATTCAAACCACGGACCTCTTGCACGCGAGGCTGATGCTCTACTTTACGCCACCGCTGCACCGTTTATCGGTGCTGTAAATGTGGCGATTGAAAGAGCCTGGCAGTGGTTCGCGAGTTTTCAAGCTAATAATTTTCATCAAAATATTTGCCTCATATGGCACAGTCGTGGACTCTTACCTTTGTAGCTGCGTGTTGTGTGGTCAAAATTGGGGAAGCCTGGAACGCGGTTTTTCGGATCGTTTAATTTCCACTCAAGGCTTCTTCTGCTTGCCCTTTCCTGTTCCCAGTTGCAGTAAGTGGCATTCTCGAAATTACAGCCTGTATAAATAACAAATCATTCCAAATTGTCTGTCGGTTGCTCGCTTTCTGCTTTATTACGCACATTCAATGCTAGCCGTACTATGACAATCCTACGTCAATAAGTTCACCTAAATGAATTTCGCTACAATTCAAGCCCTTCAACCCTTGAGACGTCGCCGCAAACGCAGAGACATAAAAGTTTGTAGATGCTTAAAAACGAAAATGCGTGTGTCACAACGGCGTAACAGCCCGAAGAAATAAAAAGTAAACACAAAAAGTTACCTATCAGCTACCGTTACATTTAAACAGACTACATTCCTCAGGTATTGACATAGCAGACATCACCTTTTCTCAACTACGCCAATATCTCATTAACTCATCTGACATTGAAAACTTCTTGAAATAACGTGCCTAAATAAAAATGAGGAAATAACCAACACTGTTACCGCGTAAATTTTGTGTTTAGTGTATATGTAGTTTATGTACTGACGTCTGATCTATGCTTGTAGGTATATATGTTTATTGCATTGTGTTTCTTTTTCTTTCTGCCAGCACCGCAGCCTGCTGTTGCGAATTTCTGTTATTGCTAGATTCCAGAATGTTGTGTATACCCTCGTCAGATCTTGTGTTCTGTTGCCGCCACCGCCTCTGTCTGATGTAAAGGGGGGTGAGAACGTAGTCAAGCGGACAGTCGCTTTTATTCTCACCCCCTCCATCAACTTTGTATTGGTGGAAATAAACGTTATTATTATTATTATTATTATTATCTGCTAATCCGTTACATGACATTATTCGAGGTTCCGCGAATTTCCGTTTCTCACCCTGAAGCGACAGTACCTAATAAAACAAACATTCAAAATATGAGTTCGCAAATTCATATCATTATGTTAAGAAATAAATAAAAAAGCATTCAACAAAATCATCCGTAAATCTAAGTGATTTCGAACAATCATTGAGTCTACACAGTAGTATCTGCCACATGACATACAATAAGTGCCTGCGCAACATTGTCATATATTGTTTTAACGTTCAGTGTCAAAACTATTTATTTCTGCAACAGAACTCCATCTCGAGCTCAGCAGCGAATAGAATGATTGATGGAAGAAACTTGGACTAGAAAACGCCAGTCATTGGAACTTGTCATTTAAAGGAAAATGGCTCGAATAGCTAGATAGAAAGAAAGCATTGTTACGTACCGACGTTTCTATAAAGCGTGCCCGGAACAACTGGGTAGAAAGAAAGAAATTTTTCAGTGAACTTCCACCACACCAATTTTGCATCTACTCGTTTGCACACTCTTCACTTTCAATATCGGGGATCAATCCAAAGCTTGCAATGCAGCCGTAAAGCACAAGTTCGCTGGACTTCATATTTCGTGGCGTCAAAGAACTGTAGCGCACAAAAAAAGTCACAGTTTCGCCGCAAGGGCGAAGCAATGAATGCGATAGCAAGAAAGCTGAATGTCACACGAGGAATAACAAGCAGCTCGATACTTGCAGCGCACTGCTGGAGCACGAACAAGGATGCGCGAAAAGAACGCACATGTATACACAAGACAAGCGTGAACCAATAGCTGTCACAGTTGTTAAGTCTTTGTGCTTGTGCAACGCGCTGCAAGTGTCGACAATGGAGAATCAGACGCTCTTAGATATTTCTTTTTCTTTTAAACTGCGGCGCGTGGAGTGTCCCCTCTGCGTCTCCTGCCACACGGGGGCGTCTGACGCCAGGTGTGCCCGGTGTTCTTTTTTTTTTTTCGTTCCAAATCCCGAGTGTGTACAGAAAGGGGCCACTTTGTCGTGCGCATATCAAGGGCAGTTTTCAAACTGAAAGAAAATGTAGGAGCGTTGCGTGATAGAAAACACGCCCAAGCTCCTCAGAGATCTGCGTAGCACCAGCGGTAAATGGCGCATATAAAGAGCTCGCCGTTATTTCGTCGGCGCATGCATGGCGTGTGGTTGAGTTGTCTAACGCAGCGCGCTGTGGAGCGAACGGTCGCTGGCTCGAATCGCCGGTCGGGTGCTTCGGAATATTTTTCTTCTGCTTTATTTTTCTTTGTGCCTTAGCGCCTTATATATATATATATATATATATATATATATATATATATATATATATATATATATATATATATATATATATATATATCCGGGACATGACGGCGATAGCGACGGTGAAGGCCAAAATCAGCCGAGAGCGCCCAATAATTGCTATCGCAATAATAAAAGCGCTCGAAGTTGGAGCCCACAACTTTTAGTGCGCATCCGTGAACCCACCCGGCTGTTCGGCTGCGCGCATCAATGCATGAAAACATTTAGGCACTGCAGCAGTGCTCGTTCTTGTGACAATAGTGATGCGAGTAAAGGCAACAGTGACCTATTACATCTTAGATGCCGAGTCAAAAGCAGTGATCTAATGAAACAGTTAGTGATAATTATAATGTCTGATACGAAAGGCGTATTTAATACTCCTACCCGCTTTTGGGTGACCCACGCTGATGCTAGCAACTGCTGCGAAACCGGTCTGGTTACGGGACCGAGTGATGACGACGTGTATTTGGGACTCTGCTGCAGGAGCAAGGGGAGCTTCAAAGTCCTGCCAGTCATCGCCTTCGTCGAGAGAAGCCAGCGGCACCCACTTTATTGTTTGGTCTCCATTGTTCCACATGGATTGGTACACCATGAACGACTCCGTACCTGCAATGAACGGATGATATTCAACACTGCGCGTTGACTGTGCCAAATAATCGAGTTTGTTGAGCCCCTTCTTTTCTGTCGGCGCTTACTTGTGAGACTTTTTTTTTTTCATTTCTAATCAGCTTAACTACGGTAGCGTTAAAGGCTCTCGCAACAGAACGACTTTCGTAATGGCGTAAATGTTCTATAGACCATTACTTGTAGCTTTGCTGCTATTTTATTATCATGTATTTACGCTGTACACGCCTTTCAGGTCGCTTTGAGGCTGTTCTTCGTTCAGTTCTTTTTCCTCTAGGTCCCACGACCACTTTTTCTGAGAACAAGAAAACACATTACCTACACATTTCGGTTAGTGACTATTGTTTCCGTGCTACCGTTAATACCTCCAGATGAGCACTTCGCGGCAAACTGTTTTTTTTAAAGCATAGGGTGAAATTACTTCGAAAACATGCGATTGTTGGGTCATGTTATTTATTTATTTATTTATTTATTTATTTATTTATTTATTTATTTATTTATTTATTTATTTAGCTTCAAAGGCCTCCCCATCACAAGGTATTACAAGAGGTACGTGTTCAAAATATAAAGCTGACCGTAGAATGTTTTTAGTACGTCTTTTTTTATCTTTTTCTTTTTTGTAAAGAACGTGCCTGCATTTCATACATATTCGCATTATGTATGTAATTCAAGCTAAAAACTAAATTTTCAATACACTAAAGCAATATAACCTGAGGCGACAAGCGCATATCACGCCGTTTCTCATTTAATTTTTTTCAATAATTTTTAATGTAATAATTTTTATACAATACAGATTTTTATAGGTATGTCGTTCGTAACCTGGTCCTTAGTCTCCAGATAATTTTTGGCCATATGTATCAAAACTGGTACAACGTGCTGATCGTACACTTTCCTTTTCAAGGATGTGAGTAAGCTGCCATTCATTACATCAGAGTCGCTGTTATAATACACTCCAACTCTCTTAATTCGTCAGCAAAATTTTTTTCGATGATTTTAGTACTCGTGTGTCTATCAACATCAAGTGACGCCGGCTGCTCCAAGCAAAAAAAAAAATCGTAAACTCCCACGCATATGTAATTTTGTCATTTCTTTAGCTCAGTTAACGTATAAAACGTGGGCTGTGTGCCCCCACCTCAAATAGGTGGAAGGGCCAGTGGATATGGAGGATAACCCACCAGCGCTCCTGAAAAAAAAAACTCCTGGGAAACGCGAGACAGCGATTCGAAGATTCCCCGGAACATGAATGAGAAATTCGACTTCATGAAGTGGCAGAAGACACGTGCTGTCCCTATTAGCAAGCGAGATATTTATTACGCCTGCAGTTAAGGAAACCTCCGATCTTTTACAAATGAACTTTTAGTCCTGCCGCTGTTTTTTACGTGTCTGTTTCAAAAACCGGCAAATTTTACATACACGCCTCCCGCGTATCGCGAATGCCGGTGGAGCGAAAGAAAACGCACAGCTGAGTAACTTATCATTGCTTACTATGAGACCCCATAATTGCTTCGATACTGTGAACTAGAATGAGCTCAGCGAAGGAAACCTAAGCAATTGTAAGCACCCAATACATCCCATTTCTTACGAAAGTAAGCCATGGCTGTAACTCTAGGATCAAAATTCGGCTGCTGGTTTATACCATGTCTGTGGTCTGCGCGCAAGAATTTTTTTTTTCTTTTAAAGGGCTCCTAAACCACTCAGAGGTAGAAATTTAGTTCTGGTGCTGCAGTTGTGCACAAGTCTACAACGAACACGTAGCCGTGAGAATTTTTCAGAACGGTGCCGTAATAGCGTAGTTACACGCGTTTGATGATCCAAAAGAAGCCCTCGCTCGTTTCACAATTTCCTTCGCTATGCTCCGTTGGTCGGCCCGTCTCTCCTCCTGGCCAAGTGCTCCTCCTCGCATGACGAGGAGGAAGAGCAGCAAGCGCGCGTACCTGCGAGCGGATAAACATGTGTTGCACATGACGAGCAGACGACATGTTGACGTCACGGTGAACCGTTGAGGGGATGAGGAATGCCGAAAGGCACGGAGAGGAGAAGGGATTGTCTCTTGGAATTTGTGGGGCGCCCGCGGCTCGTAGCGCTGCCGCGTTTGGCATTGTTGATTGTGACGGCATTCTGAAATCGATGCGCGCGTTTGCCTGAAATGTTAAAAAAATTATTGGGGGAGGTTTAGGGGTCCTTTAAAACGAAGCTTTCTTTCTATTTATTTACGTTAAGACGTGTCATTGTCATTGCCTGATTATAATCGTGACAAAAAGATGTACGGAAACCATGTGACACGATTACCTAGGTGATTACTCCCAATTGATATAAAGAAGAACCTACCAGTGCACTGAAGCAGCAAAAACAGTCCAAAATCAAATTTCCACGCACAAGAGAAAGTAGAGAGAACACAAGAAATATGGTTGCGAAGAGTCAACGTATGCATTCAGTTTACTGTGGGAAAACGCTCCATGCATAATTTCACAGACCGAGAGACTTTCGCAACATTGTGCACTTATTTGTGCGCCACTTACTGTTGCCATTTCTAAAGTAACGAATGAGCAGAGTATCGTTTTGGCCAGCAGTGAAGATAGGGCTGCTCATTGTGGCGTTGCAATTCGTTCCACTGTCCTGAAGCGGCACCGTGGTGTCGACGTAGGCGAACGTCTTGGAAGCTTGAAGTCCTGTTGACGCAGAAAAATTACCGTTCTTGTCAATACAAAATATCCTCTCTTCACAACAGAGAGTATTTTCGGTGCACACTATAGCTATTCCTTAGTGGTAGTGTGCATGGCGTGCGAAGTTAGGCATCACGAACAGGGGCAGACCAAAAAACCTGCGCTTAATGTAGCGCCACTGTAGTTCTTGCGCAGGTCTTGGTGTAGTTCTAAACCCCGCGCTAATTCCTGTGCTAATGTTGTCCTTGAAGTCAAGGGTTTATCAAAAACTCGTCTGGTCGGCAATGCTCAAAGGATACGAACACAGGACGCTACCTCAACTTCGGTTCAATTCACCCTGCTTGCCACAAACGCTCCGTCGTCTCTTCACTCATACAGCCTTTGCAACAGACATGTAGCTCCGCAACAGACATGTAGCTCCGCAACAGACTTGGAAAGAGACTTGGAATTAGTTCATGCGCAGCTTTCAAGCGGCGGCAACCCTGCTTCTTTCGTGAATTCAGTGCAGCGCCAATTATCCGGCCCGCCTATCGGTGCCTCCTCCACGTCTGCTCATCGTAAACGTGCCGCGATACCATGATATGCTCCCGGAACCAGTGAGGCCTTAGCACGCGTGCTTCGTTCCATTGATGTACACGTGTCACATGTGCCAGAGAAAAAACTAAAAAACATTCTCATAAATGTGAAGGACAAGCTTCCGAAAGACGGGTTTCCTGGTGTTGTGTACAATATTTCCTGTGCGGACTGTAATCACGCGTACATTGGCGAGACTGGTGATTTTCAAAGGCGGCTGAAAGAACGGGGTTATGGTCTGAAAAAAGAGAAGGTGTCTTCCAGTGTTCTTGCGGAACATTTTGTTTCAAAGGGACACGATATTTACTGGGGCAGTGCACATGTGCTAGCTACTGAAAGTAATATAACTTTGCGACTTTATCTCGAATCATTACTAATCCAAACTACCGACGCCACGCTGAACCGCAATGACGGCGCCCTTCCTTCTGTTTTCCTTCTGTTTATGCACGCTGTTTGCGCCATGTATTTGCACGTACTTAATCAGCACCCCTACTTCCAATTGCGTCATTGTGAACAAGGCCTCCGTACGGGAGCAGAAACGTCTTTCATTTTAAAGGTATTTTCATATTTCGTCGGCGTATTCCTTTTAACTTTGACCATAATGTCGTTCTTGTGTAGGTCTTGGTGTAGTTTTAAATCCTGCGCGTAATGCAAGTCTATTACCATGAAACCTGAGGAAGTGCGTAGCACGGGCAACCCAGCGAAGCGAACCCACCGCTTGCAACCGCCTCGGCAGTGGAACGCTTGCCGAGGTGGCGGCGCCCTCTCTTGCGTGGCGCGGGTATCAGCTGGATTTTTCAGAAATGTTTTTCACAATTTTAGGCAAATTATTGCGATTAATTGTTGGTTATTTTGTAGTTTATATTACTTTAGACCTTGTTAGTTTATTTTGCACTGGTTTTGAGCATTGTTGGCCTTGTTTGAGGCATGTATTGACCACAGCGTGACCATGCGGCATGAGACAGTAGATAGACGACAAGCCGGGCCCCTAACGGGATATGCACTCAAAATGGGCGTAATTACAGCACACATGTCTTTCAGCAGTTCGAAGCCAAAAGCGAAACTCACCTTCGGACAGCCCAACCAGGGGAAGCTGGGGAACAGATGGCTTCAGCAAAGGCTTTCTCACTCGACCGCTTCCGACGAACCACCGGAACTCCGGGTCGGAACCGCTGACGCTGATGTAACCGCACAGGTCATCCTCGAAATTGCAGTTCGCCACGTGTGAGCTTGGATGCGTAGTCAGGCGGACGTCGGCCAAGGCTAGCAAGCTGTTCAAGCTTGACACACGTCGTGTGCTGCCTCGAATGACGACCTAAACATGACAGAAGTGCGCGGAAGGGAGAGAAATATATAACAATAAGGCAGCATAGCCCGACGTATGCATGTTACGAGTAAGGTTGAGTAAAGCAGCATGCAGCACATAACACAAAACCTTAGAACCCCACATCTTCAGTCACCGCTTCCGGGGCCTTCTAGTTACGTTTCGTGTGCTCTTTATTTAAAAATCACGAGGAGTCAGAACGCAAATAAACATATTAACTAAAACGCCATTTTTGTTTACAGGTTTTGAAGGATGTCCTCATTAAAATGTTGTTTGCTAAACGGAGTGTATATACGTTTTTTTCGAGGACCTTCTGTTTCGCAGTATAATAGAAATCCTATTATTCGATGTCCTCGAATCTGTAGCATTTTCTCTGAAAAGCGCGCAC
This sequence comes from Rhipicephalus sanguineus, assembly GCF_013339695.2. Classification (NCBI taxonomy): domain Eukaryota; kingdom Metazoa; phylum Arthropoda; class Arachnida; order Ixodida; family Ixodidae; genus Rhipicephalus; species Rhipicephalus sanguineus. The sequence continues at coordinate 208,007,740 of NC_051176.1, read as the reverse complement.
AAATACTTAAAATAGTATTTTTCGCTGTACGCAATCACTTCTAAAAAACAGTGTACGGACGCCCGCAACAACGGTTATTGAAAACGATAGCAATGGCATACCGGCAACAGTTAGAAACTGGAAAAGAAGGCCACCCTTAGTACATAATCGGTTACTTAATTTGATATTTTTTATGGTCACCTATTAACTCAGGTGCTTCCAACAGTCGCAGACTGTGTAGTCACTCCAAACATTTTGTGCGACGGTCCAGTTGGCACATTTCGCTGTGGAATGCCCAAATTGGTGTTCGGACGATGCCAGCGCAACGCATTACCAACATTTAAAAAAACACGGAGTCCTTCAAACCCATCCTACAACATTAATCGCAGTGTAGCGCGTCGCCGTGACAAGGGGGCACGCTTCAGCATGCGTCGCTACAACACTCCACTCGTGTGTACGAAGGCAGCGCCACTTTTCAACGCGTGCTAAACGGGAACTAATAATAAATTATTCACTGGCGATAAATTATCTGAATCTCATAAAGTACAATTTCAGGCAATACAATGATATATTCGAGCAAAATGACTGTTTCTTCGCAGGTTTGTGGTTACATGATGGTACATGGATTGGTAGACATTGTTTCACCCTCAATGGACGTCACATGTTTTCGTTTCACCGTTCTCGGCGTCGAATAAAGTACACAATGTAATTTTGATGGTATAAATGCTTGTTTCATTACGTCAATGTTACGCATCATCTTCTCAACTGCACAACAATCCATAGACATGCTCTGAGCAGTAGACTGTTCCTAAAATTCACTAATCGCTAAACTTTATCATGGAAGCTGCGTTAATGCAAGCGGCGCTAGCGCTTGCTCATATAAAGTGAGTGGCATGCTGAATTTTCATGACATGCGTTTGTGTACTTCACCTTTGGTAGAAAATGTTACATATAGGGTTCAAAGGTACATTGATGTGGTCAGTCACCACTGATGGTTGCGCCGGCTTTACCTTTCAAACTTCCCTTGAAAGTATCTGCCCTATCTTTATGTGCTCGTATTACCGTGTATTAACTTTAAGGGCACTTTTGGTTAGAAGATAACTGTATACTTTTGCACACCTTGAAGTCAACTTCCTGTGGAGAGATCTCGATGCGAGCCAAATTCCACGTAAGGGCCGGAGCCGTGGTCGGTAGTCGCCAAATAGCGGCAATAGTTGAGCTTAATAAAGACTGAAGCTCCACCGACAAAGTAGCTGATCGTGGTGTTTCCACTATGTACCAGAACTCTAATAAACGAGGGCCTTTGAATGTTGACCGCAAGGGACTCTCGAGAGACGCTGTGATGGGTTGAGTCAGCGAGGAACTGAGAAGTAGACAGAAGCCTGCGTGCACAACAATCAGGGACATTGTTTCAGTGCTCGTTCCTAAGTGCACATGCTATGTACACTTTTACACCGAACTTTGTGCAGGATTTGAACTGAAAAAATTTGTCTCACCGGAAAACAGAGGCCCAGACTTCATCCTCGCCTTTGACATGCGTTGATCAAACATCAAGGGCACACGTTTCCAGACACCATTAGCTTGCCAGTTGCATGTGTCGAATTCGAAGTCGCATAAACCTACGAAACGCATGGCAAACTAATCATGGCTTGACCAAGCATGCCATCGCACTAATGCAAGCGCTGAATTGAAATGGTTGTGCCAATAATATGAAATATGAGAAAAGACAAACACAGAAATACGGACTGGACAACCTGTCCAGGTCAACGAGATGACAGGACAACGATGACACAAGACGTCGTGGCTATCTTAAAATATAATTTAGGTGTAGCAATAAAGCACGTATGTCGAGCATGGAAGTGGACGACGTGTGGTTCCTCATTTTCAATAAAAACATATTCAGCCATCGTTTCTTTATCATCCACTTTCGACAAACTCTTTTTCCTCTGAAAATTTTTATGGCATTATTAGAGTCTCCTTTGTTTGGCCATCAAAAACGCATCCTTGAACGGCATGAAGAGCTCGAGTACCACTAACAAATTCCTGCGTTTTTGCCAGGCTATCGAATATTGAACTCGCAGCATTTTCAATGTTTATTTTTAAAACTTATACCTTAGACTTCGTCGGTTAGGGTATTCAGTGATTTGTTTTCAATCATATCCAGCGAAGCTCATTATGACGATGCAATTAGCCTACTTGAAGTTTCTAAGATATTGTCCGCTGACCTTTACCGCTAATATTTTCGCATCTACCATTTCAAACTCTTCGTACGTCAGAGGGATTATGTTTCCTTGCCTGATACCACTTCTGGGTGATATTTTTCCTTCCATACTGTGTGCCTGAATACGTCCAATGGTATTCACGTATTCTCCTTCAGCTCCTACACAATGCCTCCATGATTTGTGGCACCTACTAAATCGAATGTGCTTTCATAGCCTATAGGAAGTTATATTCCGCATACCCCTTCAATATCCTAATAAAGACATGATAATAATTTGCTCTTGAAGGTCCCTTTATAAAACCAGCCTTTTCTAGCTCTGGATTCACTAAATTCAAATGTTGGAATTTTAAAATTTTGGTTGAATGTTGTCATTTTCGAAGTTGAACCAAGTTTGTTCCTATCAGTTTGTTGTTTGTCAGTAGTCTGTTGTTGTTGTTGTTGTTGTTGTTGTTGTTGTTGTTGTTGTTGTTGTTGTTGTTGTTGTTGTTGTGTTGTTTATTGACGGTTACAGGGTGTAATAAACGTAAAAGCAACAAACCTTTGCCATCGTCAGTGCTCCCACACTTCCCAGGGGTAGAGTGAATGTCACCCAGAGCCACCCCTCCAGACTGACACAGCTTGTTGCTAAAACTGAACTGCAACTGATAAAATAAAATAAAAAGTTGTGACAGCTTCTCATTCCTTCATTTAGTTACACCTATTCGGAATATAACTAAATGAGTACTGGTATCTTCGCTCCTAAATACAAGCATCAAGCATCAGGGTAAAGGCGTGTGCGTCGTTATAAGTTGCCTATTGAACTACACCGCAGAGAGCATGCATTTAAGTTCCTCAGGCCTATATATAATACTTCATTCTCAACAGTCCATGCACTGCAATGAATTAACAACATTTTGTGCCTCGCAGTGATAGTGTGGAAACAAAGGCAGCATGTTAATTAAAAAGCGCGCCGCATAAAGTCAGAACCGTACTTTGGCCGCCAGCACTTTTTTTGTTTCCTGCAGTGCTTTCGCGGTTTGCCCACCGTTATTATGTTTTCTACAACTAAATCGCAGCACTTTACTCGCGGACGCCACTAACACTTTCTTGGTTTGTTTTGCTCCTTTTCTGCGTTTAGTATGCTTGTACGGGCTATTTGGAAATGCTATGTCCATTTGGAATATTGATACATATCACTTCAGCATGTCACATCAACTTTACCGATGTCGTAATGCTACAGCCCGTTTAAGGCACGAACTGCGCACGCGCATAACAGTGCACGAAGTTGGTGCGTTCACGGGCCAGTAACGGCCACGATAATGATAGCCACGACAGCATGACAAAAAAGATCAGGGGCCGAATCCGTCACTCTTCGTCACTACTCTTTGCCATTGTCCTTTGGCCTTCCCTAATAACACGTCCAGCATCAGGATTGAGTGGAACATTATAGTACGAACAGTTATTTCGTACAAGCCAAGTGCAGATACGGGGCCAAGATGATTTCAGCACGCTATGATTTAGCAATTTATTACGCTTTAACCATCGCGTAAAAAGTAACGACTTCCACTTTTCGCTTTTGCAGGGATGCAAGGACTTTATGGAAGCTCGTTTCCTTTTTTCTTTCTCTCCCCGTAATTGTTTGAGATTGGCCGGAGCCTCGGCTTCTACCCGGCTGGTATTCACGATTGGCTGGAACCCGCACACGCTATCGTTTATTTGAATCTGGTCAACTCTCCCCCCCTCCCCCCTCTCCCCCCCCCCTTTTTTTATATTTGTTGCACCACATTCAGTCGTTCTTACCTGTGAATCTGACCGGCCACGTAGACGCACAGTTCGCGCAACTGTGTACCAACGATCCGCTGTTGTCTGGCCAGCGCTCGCAAAGAGCACGTTTTTATTTGTCCCCGTAACTTGGCTCAGAATCACCTGCCATCCGATGGCGGAGAACATGTGTACTTTGAACCGTAGGCAAACAGAACTGTCTGAAAGTCTAAGCCACGGAGACTGCAGGATTGACGTCTTGTTTGGCGAGCGCCGATTGTCGCAGGCTGTGTACAGAAATGAACCTGCGTTGGTGGGAAAAAAATTACTTATCGCTACAGTTTTTCTGGGGTATAATAATGTCTAATCGGTCCGCTACAGCAACCTTAAGTACTTATGCATTTATAATGCGCATCTATTTTAACGAATTTATTCGCAGCTGTATTGTAGTGCATATACACAGTAAACGCCTTGAGTTCCTTCCGAAACTTCAAAACTAGATTACACGATTAGTTTACAGCGCTTCGATGCCATAGAGCACATCAAGCACATATAGATTAACATCACATACTTTTATTGTATTATTATTATAAACTCTTATCTCCTGTCTCCTTGAAGCGTTCCGGCAGATGCAGGAAAACTCAATAAGCTGAAAAAAGACGTTTCTGATCAACCATTTGTCCGTTCTTTTCTTTTTTTTTGAAAAACGAAGAATAGTTGGTTAATGGGGTTTAACATCCCAAAGTGACTCAGGTTACTAAACGAAGAATACATGCACTGGGCTTCACGCAGACAATTTAGTAGTTGTCCGTGCTGAACGCGCCCTGCGTAATCGTCGTGTACCCTCCGTTGTCGATACACATCATTACATTGTTCGCCTCCAGCGCTACAATCATGTCATGCAAGGAACTTTATGATATTAAATAAATTTAACTTGTCATGAAAGGACCTTAATACACTGCTCTATGGTAACTTTCGGCCTCAGTATATATACCATTTCTTAATATTTATGATCCCCTGGAACTTGAATAAAGTGGCACGAAAATGTTTTGCGCGCACGAAAACAGTAGTACTCTGTCAACAGGCCCGTAGCCATAAATTTTTTTCGGGGGGGGGGGCACTTGATGAAAACCATGACTATTTGAGAAAAACACCCGTTTTCATTATTTACTTTTGGTAAAAACACCTACTTCACCAAAATTTCGGAGGGGGCCCGGGCCCCTACCCCCCCCCCCTTCCCATGGCTACGGGCCTGTTTGTCACACAGCACACATAACCTTAGCGGTACAATTGCATGAGACTTGCGTAAAGTTTACGTGGCCAATCTTAGCTGTGCTTTAAGTATTTTTTTATTTTGTTTTATTATAGCGAACATAAATAGAGTTGCTACCAGGACAGCATAGGGAATGTATTTGTTTTGCAATAGTGGTACCTGTGCACATTGTCCTGTAAAGCAACCTAACAGTACCTTGTAGTTAAGATGCATATAGGTGAGGTTACTAGTCAAGTAACATTATCATCATCACTCTTACTATGTCGATTGCTTTGATGCGCAAGTAATGAAAAGCATTGCATGAACAAAGTGTGTGCCACGGTACTCTGTAAAAGCACAATGCCATACATGTAAGTTGCCGGTGGACATAACCTCCCTCCACTCTTATGTGTGGTTTTAGCTTAATGGGTGATTGCGACAAAAAGGACCTTCAGAATTAAAAAGATGACACACTCTTCCTGACATTTCAAGTGTTGGAGAGAGAGAGAGAAGTAACTTTATTGGCACCCGTCAAGTAGATGACGGGGTAGAGGCGTCAGCCTAAACCCACACTCATCCTCCCTAACCGTCGACCGGGATCCCTTGGGACGTGGCGGCGGTTAGGGCGAGACCGATGACTTGCCGTTGAGCATTTTCCTCTTCGTTGAGTAGCAAGGACTCCCAGGACTCTGCACCTGTCTGGCTCATCAAAGTTAGGACAGCTCCAAACCATGTGGACTAAGTCCGCTCTACCATCGCAATGCCTACACCGAGGGCTATACACCGAGGGATGCCACTTGCTCAACAATTGCGGGTTTGGAAATACCCCTGTTTGTAACTTTCTCCACATAACTTGCTCACTTTTTGAAAGGTTCTTATGCGCTCTCGGGTAAGTCTTACGCCCCAGCTTCTCGACAACATCCCCAAGCGAGGAACCCCTACAGACCGCTGACGAACTGAGCACTTATAACGAAAGTGTTGGAGATCATTTTTTTACATTACTGTAAGGCGCATAACCGTTCAAAGACATGTTTGCATTCTCTTTTTTTTTTCTGATTCCTACGTCACACTATTTCCGCTCTTCGGGGCTGCATTCAAGGCATTGTTTCACAGTGCGCCATACCTAATTAAATTACAGTTTTCCCATTGGGAAATGATATCATGAAGGCATAAGTTTGCAAGCAGTGAAGTAGAGCAGACATAATTGCAGGTTTACTTCTTTACAATATCTGTTGCTCAGAATACTATACTCATTGTATAAGTGCAAGACGAGCAGAACATGTGGCGTTAGGCAAATGGCGCAGCAACACTGCTAAACGGTTTTGGCGCGGTGCAAACCGAACATGCACAGAAAGCAGCAAGAAAGTGCGAAAATCAATCATTTATGCTTTGTGGTCAAAACATAGAATGTCAGTCTGGGTACGAATCCTTTGTTGCATGGCGAATCATGCGCCTTTGCTTTGTTTTTTACCTTGCAGGCTTCTTGCTTTTTGGTGGAAAGTGCAAAGTCTGACAACATTATGCCACAAGTCGACTACAATCCATGAGTTTATCACCAGAAAAGCGGTCCAAGACGCTTTCAGCGAAGAGCCACAGGGTGCATTTCTGTGTATGGGATGGGGGCACTTCGCTTGGCCTGGTCGCTCAAATAGTGTACAGCAACCTACATATAGGTCGATCTCGTGGCGAATGCGCGTAACGGTGTGGCAAATCCAATGACACTCACCTTGTTGGCCTTCTGTGGAAGGGGTCGGTGCAAGCCTGTACTTGGGAGGCGAGAATCGAGAGTTCTTCATGGCATCAGCGAATGACACGTTCCCCCATTGGCACAAACGAGGTGTATTCCAGGAACAGTCCAGCAGTACGTATGCTGTGCCACGAAAGTGTGTGTGATAATTGAAATTACAAAGGCACACCCTGCACTTTTTTTTCATACGTAGAAGTGTCGATTGAGAGTTTCCAATTATACCTCCTACAGCTGTGAACAAAATAAACAGGCTCTTGCAAGACCGTCCAGATCATACCAGTAAACATGGCTTATAGTATATTTCCTGGCACAGTCGTTCACATTACTGTTCCGACCTTGGTTTGGCGATTCCAAATGACAGGTGTTGCGAGGCTTTGCAAGACGTATTTAAAAACTCATTTTCTGTTGACATCTCCAACCATTTACCAATTCAAGCCGATCCTGGATATCCCCGAATGGAACCAATCATCATTGATCAATTGGGGCTTTTTCACCTCATACTAAAAATGAAAGCCTCAGCACCTGGCATAGATGGAATCGCTCCCCAATTTCTCAAACAAACTGCCATTTATTGTTCAGTCATTTTTTCACAGCTCTTTTCACAGTCATTGCAAAATGCCTCATTGCCCAGTGACTGGAAGGCGGGGAAGGTGGTTCCTGTGCCTAAACCAGGTGACTCATCTAATCCTTCTAATTACAGGCCCATCACTCTGACTAGTATTCCATGTAAGCTTCTCGAACACATAATCTATTCTAACCTAATCATATTTCTCGAAGAAAATAACTTCTTTCATAACAGTCAGCATGGTTTTAGGAAACACTACTCATGTGAAACCCAACTACTTCTCTTCACCAACGACTTATTTTCAGCAGCTGACACTGGCTCCATTATCGATTGCATTTTCCTTGATTTTCAAAAAGCTTTTGACACCGTTTCTCACCGTTTACTCCTACTAAAACTAAGCATGCTAAATATTGACTCAAACATATTACGATGGATTGAATGCTTCTTATCTAACAGAACCCAACATGTAACAGCTAACGATCATGACTCACGCAATTGTTCAGTAACATCTGGTGTGCCGCAAGGTTCTGTCCTTGGACCCTTACACTTTCTAATTTATATTAATGACCTTCCATCCAGCATTACATCAACAATCAGGCTATTTGCCGACGATTGTGTCATCTACCGCATAATAACTGACTCTCATGATTCATCACTACTTCAATCGGATCTTGACAACATTACATCTTGGTGCTCACTCTGGTCAATGAAACTCAATATTAACAAATGTAAAATAATGAGGATCTCTCGAGGAAGTACTGACTGCACTAGCCCTGTTTATTCAATTTCTAATTTTCAGTTGTCGTGTGTCAATACTTACAAATATCTAGGTGCTCACATAGATAACAATTTAACATGGAATAATCATATCAGTTATGTGATTAACAATGCTAACCGCACTCTCGGCTTCTTGCGCCGTAACTTTTCATTAGCACCTGTTTCATTAAAACTTCTTCTTTACAAAACACTAGTCAGATCTAAACTCGAGTACGCCTCATCAATCTGGGATCCTCATTCTTGTTTACTTGTTAATGCACTGGAAGCCATCCAAAATCGCTCAGCTCGCTTCATTGTCGCTAATTACTCCCGTACTGCTAGCATCTCATCAATTAAAACTTCTCTAGACCTTCCTACCCTTTCTAACAGGAGGAAGCAGGCCCGCCTATGTCTCTTCCACAAATTTTTTTTCATGAATCCTGAAATAAAACGCACATTGTTCTCACCACCTTCTTACGTTTCATCTCGCATCGACCATAACTTCAAAGTCCATGTGCCATTCTGCCATACCAACATATACTTCCACTCCTTCGTGCCGAAGACTTCATCCGAATGGAACCACCTTCCTGCCTCCATCGCCAGCAACCCTGATCATGCATCATTCAAGACTGCCATCTCTAACTTGTAACCACTCCTCTCTGTAACGCCGCAATGGCATTGAGAGTATTTAAATGAATAAATAAATAAATAAATAAATAAATAAATAAATAAATAAATACATAAATAAATAAATAAATTAGTCCTGTTATTAGCCAAGTCAATTGCCTGTTTGCAACATACTGCCTACAAAAACCGCTTGCAGTGCCCTGCTCCGAAACACCCGGGGATCTCGTTGACGAACTTGATTTTTTTTTGTTCTAAGACAAAATTTTAGCGCGTCAGAACCACAAGAAACCAACATTTTATTCGTTTGGACACGCTAGTTACTATGCTAGAACTGAAGCGCGCATGTGCGCTTACTCCATTCGCACATGTTTGCCAATTATTTTAACTTTAGATTTCGCCCTATCTGTACGACACGTCGCAAAACTTTAACGTGGAGAATGCTTCACGAGACGTGACAGTTTGTGAGCCACACCGAGAAAATGAGAAACGTTGGCATTCTTAAAAAGGAAGAATATTGGAGCTGCACTTACCCTGTTCTCCGGCGATCGCACTTTGCGGAATGATTCGACAGTTGCTGTTAATGTCAATGCTGATGTCGTCGATAGCCACGTAGCTTTCTTTCGTATTTGCGACTAGTCCTTCAAACATTACCTGTGCGTAGGGTTGAATTTAGGTTACCACTTCCTGTCCAGTATATAAAATAACTTCTAAAGCCACTCTAAAGTAACCCTGTTGCTTATGCTTTAGAACTTATATTTGTAACAAAAATTTAATACATTCTGAAATTATTTACTAAGATACATCAGCGTCAATATGAAATAAAGAACATTGCAGATTGTCTTTCTAAACCTGAGCGACTGGAATACGTTAGCATTGGCACCTGTCTATCATTCGATAGGCCGACAGATAGACGAATGTAGGGAGCTATGAATATTCCTGATTGTCCGCCAAACTGTGCATGAGACACCTACTCCTGTCTGCTGCTATAACTCAGCGCTGAACTCGCACCTTCTACTACAACTGAGCGACTACATCGTCATGGCGTCTTATCATTACGGAATTTTGTAATTTATGTTCATTGCAGGAAGAAGGCCCCTTCCTGCAGCAGGGACCCCCAATCGGCCACCTGTTCTGCACACTGACCACAACCCCAAGAACTCTTTCACTTCACCACACCACCTGATGCTGTACTGCGCTTGACTGGATATTACAGGTATTCCACGTGGCACTCATTGTTTTGAACGTTACGTGGCCTGGCCAACTACACTTACTCAGCTTAATTTTAACTAGAACACTAGCTAGATTGCTCTGTAACCCCTATCACCGTCCTGCTGTCTCTTATGCGTTACGTCTGTCATTTTTTTCTTTCCAGACTGGTTGCGCGGTTCTTCTTCCCAAGTTTTCAGCGGTACAATGAAACGATTGTAAACGTTTCTCTTCAAGGACAAGGATAAGATAGAGGTCTGCTTGAAGTATGCGCTCCACCCAATTTTTACTCTTCTAGAGGCTTCCTCCATCTCATACGGGTACCCTGTGTACCTGTATGACTAAGATAGAGTACTGTTGCGCAGTTCACGAGAATAGACTGCCGGATTAGTTCACGCATTGTCACAATTCTTCGGCGCATGCGAATATGACAAGGATAGACAAACACGTATGTTCTTACAGAAGTAAGTATATAATAACTGAATACTTTATTCCAGGATCGGCCATTTTCTTCAATATTGATGATATTTATTTATTTATTTATTCAGATACCTACAGCGCCCAATGGGCATTATTGTAGGGGGGAAAACAAAAAAGAATACATTACAGGTGGTATACAACATCAAGAGGTAACATAAGAAGATCAGCAATACGTTTAAGAATACAGATGGCATGACACATGTACATTCCGAACAGATCATTCGAGAAAAAAAAATAATAGATGCATACATACATATATATACACATATTCTTATTATTTATTGCAATGCCGCGTAAATATAACTGATTGATTTCTTTTCCAGAGAGATACACTGAAGGGCTCCTGACACAATAACTTCTGAATCGTTCGATTTCGAAAGCTCCTAGATTCTCAGTACTTCGGTGGGTATCCTATGCAACGTACATTCATAATAATAATATCTTATTGTTGGGGTTGAACGTCCCAAATCCACGATATGATTGTTAGGGACGCCGTAGTGGAGGGCTCCGGAAATTTCGACCACCTGGGGTTCTTTAACGTGCACCTAAATCTAAGCACACGGGCCTCTAGCATTTCGCCTCACTCGAAATGCGGCCGCCACGGCCGGGATTCGCTCCCGCGACCTCTGGGTCAGCAGTCGAGCACCATAACCACTACTACACCACCGTGAGCGCTCCCACTAAGCGCGCCCATTGCGTTCAAATGGCTGCGTCAAATCACGACGCTAACGGTTAGCCTCAACAGAGCGCAGATCAAAAATAAAATTATCACAAGATGCCACGGCGCACGCCCCACCTCCATCCGGAGGTGGGGGTGGGGAGGCAGCATGTTTCGAACAAAGCGCTCGCGCAAAGGTTAGAACAATCGAGAAGTCGAGGCATGATGCAATGTCGAGCGAGTGCACCACCACCGACGCGTCCGCCGCGGCCAGACGAACGTGCGAGAAAGAGCTCCCTCCTTTCCAGGTCTTCGCAATTCTATGCACAAATGAGTCATATCTAACAATCTCGAACCCTGGCACAACCCAATATAAGCGCGTGGAGACATGGGAAAGTAGTCGTTAGAGTCGGCCAGAGAAGTGTTGCGTTAGAAGTGAAGTGCCGCCAGTCAGTCGGTCTAGGAAGTGCTCAAAGATGACGCCGTGTGATCACTGAAGTATTGTTTCGAAAAAGTGAGAGAAATCACCCTGACAGTGACGCCGAGAAGAGACATGTAATCAACGACTGCAGAAGGGGAATTCCTGGTCAGCGCTACAGTCTACGAGGTCCCATGTGCGTGCGTGTTTCCAGAAGACGAATCTTAGAGAAACTCTGGGAAAAGACGCCGGGAACTGTACCAGACAAGACAAGCTCGTGTTGAATATTCTCGAGTGTCTTAGCGAAATTGATTGTTTCTCCATTGTTTATAAACCCATCGTAGTTGTGATTTAACCACCTAAATGTACATGATTGTGAGATGCTTGTACTTCCATAAGTGTGTGTGTGTGTGTGTGTGTGTGTGTGTGTGTGTGTGTGTGTGTGTGTGTGTGTGTGTGTGTGTGTGTGTGTGTGTGTGTGTGTGTGTGTGTGTGTGTGTGTGTGTGTGTGTGCGTGCGCGTGTGTGTGTGTTATCAAAATCAACTCTTGGCTCTGAACCAGCTAAGTGTACATTTATGCGAGATGTTTGTACTGCCATAAATATATGAGAATATATTTTATTCGTGTTGTCAACTCTTGGGTCTGACTCAGCCACAACCGGCGCTCATTGGTGCACTAAAAGGCCCTACACTTATATTGTCCGTGCTTTTGGGATACGTTTCGGGGAACCGATTCGTCAGTTCTTGGAGGCAGCCCGGGCGATTGCCTCCATCAACGGGTTGCGACAGCAATAAAAGTCCTTATTGTGGATGACTAGATTAGCACATGCAGCAGTTTTGTATGTATTCCAGTTAAGTTCTGTTATGTATAATAGCCATTTAAGAAAGTGCCGTACGCTGTCATGCAAAGAGTCACGTTCTGTTTGATCAAAATTCGCGCCTATGAGCCAATCAGCTCCGTAACACAAATAGTAAACGACAAATTTATAGGTATTTTCTTCATTGAGAAGCATTGCAGTGAGTATAGAGGAGGAAAAGTAAAAAGAAGGCACATAACATGAATACGCACTCTGCCCATTCGAGGTATCTTCAGCTGCCCTCTACGCCATTCAGACGAGTTGCTGGGGCTAACATCCCAGACAACCTCAAGGACAAATTTTCGGAAGTTTTCCGCTTGGATAAGGATCTGCATAATACACGATAAGAAAATGAAAAGATAAGGGCAGCTGGCACTAGTGGTGCAAGGCTGGACTAACAACGGAGCTTGTGGCCGACCTAGAGTATTAGCATGGTATTAATTAGCAAGGTCTTCATTAGCATGTCGTAATTAGCGAGGTGTTAATTATAACGGTCTTAATTAGAAATTCATAATTAGCTACGCCTCGGTTATCGAGGCCTTCATTAGCAAGATCCTAATTAGCAAGGTCTTGATTAGCACGGTTTTAATAAGAGTGTTCTTAATTAGCTTGACCTTATTAAGCATGATCCTAATTAGCGAGGTCCTCTCTCTGTTCCTGTCTGTTTCTTTCTCTTTGCCTCTCTCTCTCTTTCTCCCTGTTTCTCCTTTCTCCCGTTTATATGTCCTGTGCTTTTGTTTTCTTCAGAAGGCACACGCATTGAAGAAACGACTACATTGCACACCCATCGTGTCAACCTCAATGGGTGTGCTGGTCACCATAGGTCGGCAAACTCACTCATGAGTCGACTCACTCAGTCTCACTCATACTCACTCTGAGTCTGAGTGAGCCTGGGTGAGCAATATTTTGGTCGACCTTGAGTCGGAATGAGTCCGACTGAGCAAAATTTTAGTGAGTCGGAGTCCGAGTGAGTCCAGTTAAAGAAAATATTGGTGAATCCGAGTCCGAGTGAGCCCTAAGTGCGAAATGCATTTCTTGAGTGAGTCTGAGTGAGCTCCACCTTTCATTTCCGAGGTGTGGTCTTATCTACTCATCTTCAGCATTACTATACTCTTGCAAAAATATTTAGACACTCTATAGACAATCTAAACCCATTTTTAGACAGTCTATAGACTGTCTACACACATTTTTGTACGGGATATTAGCCTTATTTTGGCTTACGTTTATACTCAAGTCTATTCACACGTATCACGCACCAGAGTTCATCCGCCACCTTAATATTTATTGATTAGAGGCGTGAGTTAGGGGCGGGGGGGAAGCGTCATGACCTCCCCCCGCGAACTCTTTCATGGGGAGTTCTCGATAAAAATATTTCGTGTGGGTGTCGCGTATTTCATAAAAATGTCCTCACTGGATTTATGCCGCTGATAACTCATAGCTGAAGGTACAACACTAAAAGGCGTAGCGTAGAGCACCGATTACGTGAGACATTGGCATTGAAGCGCATTGACACCATAATCGATACAGCTAATTTTATACTAACGGACTCATGAGTCGACTCATTCGGCCTCACTCAGACTCAGGTCAAGCCGTGAGCCTGAGTCTGAGTGAGTCCGGCTGAAATATGTTGGTGAGTTTGAGTCCGAGCGAGTCCTCAGAGCAAAGTATATTTCTTGAGTGAGTCTGAGTGAGCTCCAATTTTTTTTTTGCCGACCTATGCTGGGGTCACGTACATGCCTTATTATCCACCAAATTACTAGCCGATACAAAAAATGTACTACAACTCTTCTCATTTCTCTAATGTACGCCGACAAGAGCAAACTCTCTTTATTTATAGTCAATCCTAAGATGAAGAATAGGACGAAGAGATCGCGCGCCGGCCGAGTTATTGCGTTGCACGCGCTAGGTGGACCTCAGTTTTGTGGTCACGCGAACCGGCAGAACAAAAACCATAAATAGCTCCGCTGTTTAAAAAAAAACGCCAGGCCTGCGCGGAAAGCGCACCACAGTCACAACGAAAGCTGGAAGAGTGGCATTTCTAGAGGCCATTGTAAACTCTCTAGTGGCTACTAATACACGCACACTTGCAACGTACCCACTACGCCACAAATCACAATTTTTGTGAAGTTGGGAAGCACCCACCACGACATTATTTGTCATTCTACGGAGAAGCGAGGTGCCATCTGTAAGGCATTATGTGCACTTTGTTGATGCGGCGCGTGATGACGATGAGGAATTATGGCTGAGCCCCTTGTAATGGGTTGGAAGCTTTAAACGACCCACTAGTTACGTAATTCACATTGTGTGACGCCCGGTGGTTATGTCACTCTCCCACCACGCTTTATAACATACGCTAACGTGAGAAAGAGATAGAGAGAGGGAATTAACTTTATTGAGACCCTGAGGAAATGGATCATTGGAGCCTTATGGGCTTCCTTGGCAACCAATAGAAGTGCACTTGCGAGGAACCCACCACGCTAAAATTCATCATAATTTTTGTGAAGTAGGGAAGCGGCCACTATGCAATTTTTCGTCATTCTGCGGAGAACCGTAGTGCCCGCTAAACACCTGCAAGGCATTATGTGCACTTTGTTGATGCCGTGGCTGATGACGATGAAGAATTATGGCAGAGGCCTTTGTACTTGGTTGGAAGCATTCAACAACCCACTCGTTGCGCAATTTGCATTGTGTGACGCCCGGTTACAGAATTCGCGTTGTGTGACGCCTGGTTGTTATTTTACTCTTCTACCAGACTACATTGCATATGTTGATGTGGTTCCTTCCCGACATGAAGCCTGTATAGGGTCTTTTTGCAACGCAGTGTCAAGCACCGGCATGGCTCTGAGGTAGAATACTGGCTCCCACGCACAAGGCCCAGATTTGAACCTCGATCCATCCCGGATATTTTTGTCTTATTTAGTTTTTTTTTCTTATTTCGCACGATAGTGGTTACGGACACCGGCGGCGGCGGCGGCGGACAACTGCGGCGCCAAAAACGGCCCTTGTTGTGATCTCATAACAGCTTTCGCTGTAAAATTCCACAGAATGCATGATACAATCCAATACAGGCCCCAAGGAATGTAAACGGTGACAAAAAAGGCAACATTCTTGAGCGTACATGTGGCATAGTGCTAATTTCTTACTCGTGCACTCTTTGCAATTGAATGCAAAGATTGTATTCAATTGCCAGAAATGCAAGGAGTGCATTCAATTGCCAGAAATGCAACGAGTGCCTTAGACATACCACCAGACTTTACCGAGAAGGACCCTTTATTTTTTGGCTACATGTTTGTAACTTCTGTGAAACCTTTGTGAAAGTAGCGAAATAATAATCGTAATGAAGCTTACAGACAGCACTGTCTGTTGGCTTCATTACTATTGTGACTGACCGAAATCGCGCCCATCAGTTGACCTTTTAATAAAATAATGAGATTCATTATACGCAACTTAACACTGTTCGTTGTATTAATGAGCACTTGTAAGAAACTTGGAGTGTTGGCAAAGTACCCCAAGCTTTTTTTTAAGAATGAGGCTTCATTGATTAACAAGTATTCATACGCTATCTTTCATTATAAAGTGAAAGAATAAACAGTTATAAGCGCGTACAATTTGAAGTTTTACATCGCTGCCACCTGCGGATGCATCGGAATATTGTCGGTAATGATGCGCTGCAAAGGTGCACAACAGACGAAACGCTAGAAAAAACACCAAACGGACATGGACCTTGCGCACTAACAACTTTTTCCCCTCAGTATGCCAAACAAACAAGACCCAGTGGAAGCGCTTTTGAACGGAATATTGTCTTCCGGATTGCTATCGGGCTATATGCTAGCTTTCACTCAGACAGCAGTTGTGATTGGTAGAAAGTGGGGTAAAGTCGTAGGCAATGAAGTGCCGGACTCACCCTGAGCTTCGTGCCAGCGACGTTCCGTACTATAAACCAGAAATCCATGCACTGTACTCCGGGTACCACCAAGTTGACGTAATCGCTTACCAGTGTGGCAGACAGAGGCGTGGATGGGCGAGCGCCACTCAGGAACGCGTAGGACCCTGGGTTTGAGCGTGAGGAGGAAACAAAATACTAGTTCAATCACTCGCCAACTATACGTGCTTGGCGCGATCTCTGGGAACGCAGCCATAACGTTACTGGTCATTTACAATGTCACAGAATATAGGATACCTTCTTGAGTGAATACCAATTGTAAATTATTACTCAATCCGAGATGCCAGCATTTAAACTGCGCAAGCTAAGAGCCCTAGTCAAGTCAACAGTGAACTTTTCACGGTATACCAGACCCAGTCGCTCTCCAAAGCTCTAAAAGCCTGCGTTTCTTCTGTTGAGTAAGATCTTGTCAATGTTCCGAGCGTGACGAATAGCGCGCTCGTTTGCGATACACACCTCGTGGGGTTCCCAATGTGTGATCATGTTCCGGCCGGGGAAGAGTGGAGCGTAGCTGACCACCACGGACGAACCACTCCGACTTGCCTCGCTTGCTTACTGAGTTTGTCCATGTGCAAGGCCCAAGCTCGAAATCACAGCTCAGGCCCACCTCTGCGCGGAATTAAAACACGGGGAGACAAATGTCGAATGCAGCTTCAATCTAGCATGAGGTTCCGCAAGTAAATTGCCATGGTTCACCGGTAATTGTTTAGGCTCACGTACTTCAGCTGCGAACATGTATTACTCAAGAGCACTTGGGTTCACTTGAAAAGGATTGAGCTCAATATAAACGCGAAATCATCTTTCAGCTTTCCCTCCGACATCAGTGTGGTTCAGGTTAAGGCACGGAGAGGGAGCAACAGCATGTTTAGCAACTGCTACGCAACTTATGCCTTTTCACATACTGACAAGGCGTCGTTTATATTTCCCATTCGTGTTTCATTTCTTTCTGCTGGTCATGGATTGTTTGAAAGAAAAGAAGTAAAAAAGATAAGAGATTCCCACGTTGGAAACTCGGTCCGTATTCACAAAAACGTCCTACACTAGAATTGTGCGTAGGATAATCCGGCCGGCCAATGGCAAGGAGCACTTACGGAGGAGAAGCTTTGTTGAAACTTTGTTTTAAACTACGGAACTCATATTTCAGCCACGAAAGTAACACAAAAAGAGCATGTATTTTCTGGTTTATTTAGCTTCTTAGTGAATATTTTAATTATTCATAGATAACAAAAACCTGCACACTCAGACAATTTACCCCGTGTTTTCGTAAGCGGGAAGATGAAAGCACAATAAAAAAGTAGTAGAAAGGCTGCATCAGACCATGCTGTCGCTACTCAGTTTTCAACTCAATACTCAAACACAAAAAAATTACACCATCTCCCACTAAAAGGAACCATGCGGGGATGCGAAGCAGCGCATGGGTCGACTTAAAGTTCCGTTCATCACGGGCGCCTTGCCCGGTGTTAACGCGTCCTTGCAAGTGGAGCACACCATGATTTCACTGTAGTTGCTGTTGCTGTTCGCCATCACGTGATTGCTGAGAGAGTGTAAGGGGGAGAGGCCACAGCGTCTTACCCTGCCCCTTACACAGGCCCGAATGCGCTAGCGCGTGCCAGCGCGTGCCAGCGCGTGGTGACTAGGATACAACGCGTTGCTTCATCGCGCGTCTGCAGAATCTCGTTCCCCGACGCCATCACATGACTGCTGAGAGAGTGTAAGGGGCAGAGGCCACAGCGTCTTACCCAGCACCTTACACAGGCCCGAACGCGCTAGCGCGTGCCAGCACACATGGTTTTGTCTGCGTTACGCCAAGCTAGGACAGCATACGGCAGCCCGGGCCCCTAAAGTGCTCTGCACGTAATATCATCAAGGCGGTAGAAGAACAAGAGGTAGAATACTTCTCCTTGGCGCGAGCGCGCGCTCAGACGGCTATGCTACACTCACAGCGGCGCGGCTGCATCATGTGGGCGGACGCCACCGCCGGACACAGCCCCGAGCAAAAGCTGCTTCGCATCTAATATCTGTGAGCCAGCCCCGGTAAACGCGTTCTCTAAAAGCGTCATTCGTTTCTTCATTTTACAACGCAGTTTTATCAGTTGTAAAAAACATAGAAGAGAGTACAGCCATGCCAAAGTTATAGTCCATTAAAGTATGTCTGTATAAAAAATTTATGGTGACATATCTTACACTTTTGTTCGAGTGAATTACTCATCTTTTTTCCAAGTTTCGCTTTCATTTTTTTTATTTAAGTTTCCAAGACATAAACTTACGTTCGGAAGGACACGGACCGTAGGACAGAATGATATCGTCCAAAGCGATCAAAGCAGTTCCCAGTGAGGCCTGGACTGACACTTGCCCCTGCAAAAGGACAAAGTAAGGGTTCTTCATTTGCATCTCGCATTCGAACATCACTGTTTAGTTAGGCCAAGCTTATTTACTTGCATATGCACTCTTTTTTTGCGTCATATTATTTGGCCTTACTCTAGCCTACGTTCAGGTGACAAATGGGTAGGGATAAATTTGCCAGATAAAGCTGCAAACAGAAAATAAAACGCCTTGAATACCCATTAGCTACTATACAGGCACGTTCACACCGAACCCGTAGCACGCAAGCGGGCAAGCGGATTTTCAAGGCGGAGAGGCAGTGAGGCCGCGCGGCTGTTCAGACCGACCGCGTTGCCTTCTGTCCGCTCGGCCGCGGGGATGCAGCAATCCACCAATTCACGGTGGACGTGTCGCCATCTTGCTGCACTACGCAATACTGCGCGCGCGCTTCTCGGGCCCTGATTGGCTGCGGCCAAAGCGGCCAACTTTCCGCGCGGAAAAAAAAACGGTCCGGGAGCGATCCGGGCAAGCGGCTGCGGGTTTTCCGTTTTCCGGATCCGCGCTCTGTGTGAACGTGCCTTACATGCTGCGCTCCAAGCACGCGAAGAAACACGGTATACACTACTGTGAATTTGCATAGGATGGAACTCACCTCTGATGCTCCCGCTTATTCCAACTATAGTTAGATACAGCTTAATATTCCGTCATCTATGCAGCGATAGCGTCCTGCACCAGTGCAAGTCCTCAAAAGACACGTGGTTGGTCTAACCGTTAAGGAAGGTCCACATTTGTGGACCTTGCTTAACGGTTGGACCAACCAAGTGGAGACCAATGAAGTGGAGTAAACTCGATAATAAAAATACGCAAAACTAACAATTTCCTATGTTTCATGTCATCACGCAAGATTTCAATTTGTGCAATTCGTCCGGGACATCCTGCAAGTGGCTACTGCTCTATGACGGACATGAAATTAGAGTTGAAAGCCGCTGTGGGTCGAAACATAAGAGGTCCATGTTACATAGTGACTCTATACAGAGCATAGCCTCTCAACCTACTGCAGCAGCTCTGCCATTATATTGAATGAATACACACGTGAACACACACGTGAATACACATGGAAGCAATGAGTAATAAAGTCATGCAAATGGGCTACGCAGAATTAACCTTGGTGGCGCCCTTACTATACACTCTAAAAAAATCGAGTATTTGGGGAGTATTTCTGCAACACAACTGTAATCGTCATCTTCCTCGCGTATTTTCGTTGCATTATCACCGCGGTCCCGGCACTTCCCGATCACGAATGGTGTACGTGCTATCAGCGTGACATAGCATTCTTGACAGGAAAGTGGCGAGAGCGGGGTTTTCAAGAAAGGAAAGGCGAGCAAGCCAGATGACGATTGTATACAGTTGTGTGGCAGGAATACTGCCTAAACACTCGATTTTTTTATGGAGCGTGGAAGCTGCGCACACCTAATTTGCATAAATAGTCCTAAAATAGACCATGTTGTGCGACTGTTATGCTTACACGTGAGAGAGGCAGCCACCGACTATTTTGCAGACTACAGGCAGACACTGGGTATTGGGGCACATGGCATGGCTGCACCAAGAATGGCTACAGACAGCCCCCATGATGGGCTGTTTCCCCACCCTGTCCTTTGCCTCGTATATTTTTGTCTAGCAGGGCAACTTGCTCCGCGCGCGAAGCTTAATTAAGATTGTGTTCATACGAACAGAAAAACGAGTGGTATATTCGTGACCCTTTATGATGGAAAACGTCGCTTCACAATTAGCTGCTTGAATCCTATATTGGAAAACAAACGTCCCCTGCAATCGTTGTCAGGCACGTCCGTCGCAAGAGACGTAGCAGGCAATTGCGTAAGTGCACTCTTCATTTAATGTTAATCCTACTAGCTTCTCACTTTGCCTTCTTGTAGCCAAATCCGGATGACTTCTTGGGTCCAGGAACGTTTCAGCTGCTGTGAACCCGACCACCATTCACTTTCGTTGGCTGACAATACAGTCAGATTGCAACTGAAAACGCAAAGAATATGAAGCGTTATAGATTTATTAAATATACGAATAACTGAAAACACAAAGAACATAAGATATAAAAAGTATGAAGCGTAATAAAGTTATTAAATATATCCATAATAGCCCACGCTCTAATTGTTTCTTTGATTGGTACAAAGCGTTTTACAACAAACTGCTTTTCAAATAGTCCAATTATTGCAGGACATTGCGAAACTTAAAAAATATATACTTTTAAGTTTTTCGGCAAGATCTTATCCAAAGTTATTAAACATCTACAAAGCACCTACTCTAGTTAACCGACCACGCAAAACTCACTGCAAATTCAGAACGAAAACACCCATATATAGTTAGTTGTTGCACTGTACTCGACGAACCTTCGGTATTGTGTGCAAAAGCATCTTTTGCCAATTAGCGAAAAAGAAATTTTTTGCCCATGAAAGTTTAGCGAAAGTTTTTCCCAATCGAAATTAAAACCGTGTTTAAGTGGTGAAAGCATTTCTAATTGACAGCTCCTTTTCATTTATTTTTTTCGAGAATAGCCGTAATTATATTGTAGAAAGTGAAGCATTCGTCTTAAGCAAAGTGTGATCACCTGCTCGGATTATCCTGAACCGCGAAGTGCCAGAACGATAGACAAGCTGCTCCAACCCAGTCCAGGTCTAGTGGTGGGCTCAGGAGCGTTGCCTTGATGGTGCTGTTCTTTGCTTTATTTTCTACGTAGATGAACTTTCCTGGGCAAAGGTCAGTAAAACTCTGGCTTTATAGATGTATAACCAACCGTCTTACAAATATCGTACACTTATCCACAGCGCGAGACTTATCGGACTACCTACGCGTTTGCACTGTCTACTGTAGCCCAATCGGGGCAGACAGTTTGCTTCTCAACGAGTGGTAGTCTGTCTTATTTCACAGACTACCGCCATTTGCAAAGCCTTCTATGCAGCGAAGACAGTCATTGTACGTGAGGAATAGGCGCCGCCAAGCTGTAAGGTACGTAAGGCACGTAATATTTTACATTGGCGGCTGATGACCCTCACATGACGTACTGTTGTGTCATAGGTAAAGGTGAGCAGAGAAAACCAGTCGCATAGCGACAAGCGCGAGGGCTGCCTAACAGCCTATCTGACAATGCATGATCCCAACGAAGTGTCTCGAATCGAAGTTTTGCAGAGACGGAGCAAACGTGGCCTCCAAGCCCACCACTCCCGCGCTCTAAGCAAGTGCGCTGGAATGCACCCTGAGTTGTATACGAAGTTTTCGCCACATAGTCCTTCATTTGGTTCGTTTCTATCAACCGCGTGTATTTCTTCTCTCTTTTTATTTATTTATTTATTTATTTATTTATTTATTTATTTATTTATTTATTTATTTATTTATTTATTTAT
Source organism: Rhipicephalus sanguineus (assembly GCF_013339695.2). Lineage (NCBI taxonomy): Eukaryota > Metazoa > Arthropoda > Arachnida > Ixodida > Ixodidae > Rhipicephalus > Rhipicephalus sanguineus. The sequence goes on along the minus strand of NC_051176.1, from coordinate 207,985,553 downwards.
TTATTGCAAATAGCAGAACCTCACACTGCAGCCCTGTATGCGTAAATGAATTTTGCACCACTTTACTAAGTTTTAGATGCCAACTGGCTTCACCGAAAAGAGGCCAGCCACTCCGCTTTGTCGGTTATGGAGTGGCTTTCACGAAGTCATTTTCCTTTCGCGTTGGAATGACTGACAATGCTTTTTGTGACGACTGTGGTAGCGAGGAGACATTACAACCAATGTTCTGCGACTGTCCTCGCTAAAATGTGCAGATACGATCATTCGCACTTGCTCTAGCTCGCCTTGACCACAGACTCATGTCAGCAGCAACCATTCTAGAACGTCGTCCTGAAAAGTCATCGCAAATGAAGGCGACGAAAGCACTGTTGAAATTTTTGAAAACAGCAGACATGCACAGACGGTTATAGACTAAGAGTGACACCCCCCCCCCCCACCCTCTCTTTACACTTCTAACTTTGAAACTCCCCCGTCCCTTTCCATACCGGTTATTCCAAAATGGTTAACATATCTGCCTTTCCTCTCTCTCCCGTTTCTTCCTTCCTTGCACCGGTGCATGGGGAATTTATCTACCGTAAAAGTTCAAACTGTGCGAAGAAGACGGGACGGTAAGAGGAACCCATACACACACACAGGGGCGCAGATGTATGTGTTCCTCTTACCGTCCCGTCTTCTTCGCGCAGTTTGAACTTTTCCATGAACCGACTAGCCCAACAACATGTATTGCTTAAATTCATCTACCTCTGATTACAAAGCAGACGAAAGCCATAAGTTCTATAGGCCACAAAGGTCATAAAACATCCTGCATGTTGCTAACCAGGAAACAACGCATTAGGCGCGTTGTAAATTGAGTCCCTATTACTAAAGAAGTTTCGCATAAGTGTAGTTTTCAGTGGGCACCACCGTAAATCCTAGGGAGGGCTGCGAGCAAGCGACTAATTGTTCTTACAAATGACAACCTTATGAATTCATTCCCTGCTTCGCTTTAGTTTCTAACAAGTCGAAGCAAATTTGACGCGCTGACCATGCGAGCGAATGCGACCACGTGCTAGGATACAGCACGAATTTTCGCCTCCGCAATTCGTTTTCATTACTCCCCGACATATTACATAACTTGTAGCGCGAAAATAACGGGAAAGGAAAGAATAACAGTGAAGGACAGAGAAGCAAGACAGACGGCGCCACATTCATAACTGTTCATTATGCCCAAAGCTTGCTACACATATGACGCGCCGACACTCGAAAAAGGGGGCGACAAAAAGCCAAAGACAAGTGATTAACTCTAAGAGCTACGGGATTTTGTTTTCGCATCACATAAGGAAACAGATGTTTAGCTAACACGAGCTTGATCACTGATATGAATGTGATGCATCTCTAGCAGCTAATAAATAATCGCGAGTGTGGTGCCGTCTTCCTTTCTGCTCTGTTCTTCAATTTTATTGTCTTCAATCTTACTCAATCTTATTTGGATCTTCAATCTCATTTTTTTTTTCCAATCTCATTCAATCTTAACGTTTCGCTGGTATTGTTGCACCTCAACTTGTGTCATACAGCTAGCACCAACTCGGCCAAGAAAAAGTTATAAGCGTTTCATTACTGACCGAGGCTACTGGCCAGAAGGCAGTGAGCCCAGACAGCGCTAACATTTCGAATGTCATTCCCAACGCGGAGAATATGAGGAAAATTATTCTATGTTCGGCAGTAGTTACGAGGTGAAAACGGGAAAATATTGGCAGGTTTCTACGAAGGGTGACTGCATGCACTGAGCGCGGTCTGTACATCTTAAAACAAAATCAAGTATGCCTGCGCAAGTCGTCTATGTGCACTGGTGGATCGCGAAAAGGAGTCTCTGGGGACCTCCTCTGGCTCTAAGCAGAATAGTGCGTAGACGGGAATCGAACGGCGAAGCTGCCACAGCAAATGCAAAGGGTCGCCCCGACAGGCGCGCTTCAAATACATAACACGCTATTACTGTGACATTATAATCGCAAACTGAACGTCGTGCAATTCGTTTTTATCTAAATGTGCTGCACACCTTTAGATGTTCCAAGAGTGTGATCCTGACGTGGCAGTTCAGGACGACCGTTCTCGACATCGCTGAGCAACCAAGTCGCACCTCCCGGCCCACTGGATGTTTGCCACTTGCAGAGATGGCCTTCGTCAAATCCACAGGAAAGCTTCTCTCCTAAGCAGAATGCCAGGAAGCAGTGATCGTCAATGTGGGAGCACATATATGTGGTGTGTGTGTTTCTAAATAACTCGAAGAGGCTGACGACTGGCGTGATAAATCAAAGTGCGTAATTAGGTAATATACAAATTTTATTACTGAGAGGCTTTCAGTAAACAAATATTTAATGGTACTTATCGAAGTGTACAAACTGTGGCCTGTGAGTTCGCATGGCACATCCAGTTGGAACAGATTTGCAGGATGACGCAAGTTTTGAGGTGCTAAGACAAAGCTGTAGTGTCGTCTCAAGTGCGCGAGAAATATAATAATAATGTCGAACTTCTGTACTGTTCCGTGGTTCTGTTAAGTAGCCACCAATGTGTCATGTTCTCTACAACGAGCAAAACGTGAGTCCCCGTTCTCGCAAGAAAAAGAAAGAAATCGACTCTCTTCAAAATAAGCCTTTGTATTTGTCCTGTATAGCCTAAGTGTTGTTACTTACTTGTAAGTTGCATATTGACACTACTTTGTGAATAAGACGGCAGCGGTTTCCTTACAGGGCACTGTTCTAAGTGGGTCCTTGGCATACGATGACAACACAAAAAACTGCTTTGGTGCAGCTTTTAGATAACTAATTATAACAGGATTTATTGTTTCCGTGACTGTCTCTCTGGAGTGTACAAGTCTGCGACAGTCTCTGTTGTCCCTTGGTAGCAGCGACTGATTTCTGGTATACCACATAGCTTGTAAATCAAGAAGAGTTTGACGCAAAAATGCTCTTTAACACACCAAAAAGGCCCGCTCTGATCACACTTTAAAAAAAAAAGGAGCGGAGTTGTTGTTCTTCATTGAAAGAAACTAGGGGTGTGCTAATAGTGAATTTTTGAACCGAATAGAACACGAATTGAATAGCGATAACACCGAATCGAATACGAATACGAACCGAATACTATTCGAATAGTTTTCGAGTAGTAAGGCAGCCATTTTCAAAGCAGCCCTAGAATGGTAATGTAATCATTTTCGAAACAGCCCAGAATTCCACAGCATTTTCTTTCAAAACGAGTACTCACAAGCGTTAACAGAGCATACGATTACTTTTAAGCAACAAAAAGTACCAGAATTATGTAAACTGAGGCAAGCTCGCATGCAGCAGCAACTAGAACCTAGCAATATTTTGTAAATGCAGGTTCAAATACAGCACTGACTGCAGTATTCAGCGTGGCACTTTGTCAACAGCTTTTAAATAAACTGATTTATAAATATCAAACAATATTTATGAGTCGACATCGCCATAAATGTCAAAGTTATGGAATGGAGCACCTTAAATTGTGAACCACTTTTCGCGCTTCCTTGGTACTAGAATGTAACCACAAAAATCACAAAATCGCGTGTGGTTCATGCCAGTTACAATGCAAAGTACATGGCAGTAATTGCTTGCCTTTTTTGTCGCCGCAGGGGTAGACTTCTACGTCGTCGATTGCGCAGTAGAAACTGTTGCCCGATTCCACAGTCGAATAGCACAAAAAGTTGAGCTGCATAATAAACACACATGCTATTAAATCAGGGTACTATGAATGTCTCATTCTTCTGATTCCAGTATTCACGCAGGCCTTCACACCTGCCAAGAAATTGTGAAATGAACTCCAAAGCATTGTCATACACGCTGTAAAGCGACGTTGTGTTAAGTACGTCTAAGCTCAGAAGCAGCGCCGCCAAAAAATACTCGAGGTGGACTGGCATTCTATCCGACGAAAGAAGGGAGCATATGGCTTCGATAGCATTGCTTATTCAAACGAACCTGCAAATAACTTTGAGTAAGCATGGTTGTTGTCTACAGTTCAAGGCGTAAAAATTAGTATGTGCCCTTCGGGCACTTTAACCTAGAACAAATCTGGGCCACACTGACGCTTCATGGTTCGCTAAACAGTCAGGTCGTCGCTATTGTGCTGCATGAATTCTTTTCATACGGTTTGGAGCATTTCTAAATTTATATCACACCTCAGACTCTTTTCTACGCCTGCTGCTGTGCGCAACAACCTGTCCCAGAAGTGTACCGGTGCTAGGCGCGTTTCGTGTGCGTCTTTTTTTTCACAAAAAATGCCGCTGCACTCCACATGTCACCTGGTCAGTCTGCACCATCACTTGAACGAGCTCCCGCAAACATATCGTCGGTACACGCGACTGTATCACAAGGATATTCGAGGCTGAAACTGATCACTCCCGCAAGGAATAACAGTGGGCCAAGCTGCATGTAACCAGCATACACGGTGCAACATGAATGGCATCCTTAAAGAATGCTAAGTGAACATGCCGACAACTTTAATTCCCAGACGAAGCAATCGCATGGACACGAGGTCTTGGAAACAGCATGGCCAAGGTTACTTCACTGTCGAAATAATTTACTTTGTTCCCAAATGCTGCCATAGATATTGCATGTGCGTAATGTGCAATCTCTGTGAATAAAGTCGGTTTGCTTCACCAGCGTTGGAAATGACGAGGTAACCATGGGAACAAAATTGTTTGCAGCTTTATAAAAACGTGTGGATGCAAGACGGGCGCCACTATAACTAGCAAAAAAAAATAATAAGCCTGGAGCCTTACCTTTCTCCAGAGGCATTCGAAAAAGCTCTAAGACTGATATCGGCAATATAGCGATAGTGCGGTGGTATACAAGCTATATCTGAAGAGCAGAAATGTTTTGTTGAGCTCATAGTACTTTCCTATTCGGGACCACTTCAGTTCTAGGGAAGTTATACGGAATACAAGATTTCCATGGTGAATATTCTTATACACTGAAAATTAACGCGGAAGCAGTTTTAGTCCTGAAGCAATCAATAAAATGCACAATGGTACTTCAGTCATATTTTACCACATCAAGATTCAATACTCTAAGTAAGCATTCCAAACAAGGCATGCTATTTACTACAGTTTCATACTTTAACGCATGACTGACTATAAGTAAATAATTACTTGCTTTGTAATCACCTGCTTTGTATTTTACCATTGGCAACGTAAGTAAACAGCATATAGTCTCTCAAATTTAAAGTAAAAATGGGCGGAACTTTTGTCCTCGCATTACTATTGACTGGTCTGTACATACTTTCCATTTGGGAACGGTGCAAACAGATCCCAGAATTTCCATCCGCAATGGGCCATCTCTCCGAGTCTTATCGTAATAAAACAATTCTAATTTTTTTTCCACGAGAATAAGATAGCTGTAAGCACACACCTTGTACTTATCCGTGGCAGTAAACCTGACTTCAGCGGGGGCCCATCTCTTAGGTAGCAACGCTGCATTACGGTTCCAAAGCGTTTCATCCCTTTGTTCTGTACAAATAGGAAAAACAGGCGACAGAAATAAAGCCACTTTCTTATCATCTCGAGAAAATGGTCTAGTCTTCCCTCATTTTAATGCGTGTTGCACTCTATAAGATGTTCTCGTGGACGATGAGTATCACAATCAACCTGAGAAGATGGACAATCGTGTTCATACATTCATCTGGCTCTTATGTGAGGCAGAAGGATCCATAAGCAGATGAGTGAACATACACTGCTTCAGTAAGTATCATGTGGTCCCCGAAGTGTGTGCGTGGTTCTTTCTGTCTGTCTCTCTCGTTTAGTCTATCTCTCTTTTCACCCCTTTATGCTTTCCCCCAGTGCAGGGTAGCAAACCGAACGTGCGTCCGGTCAACCTCCCGGCAATTCTTTGCTTCTCTCTCTCGGGCAGCACGAAGCTAGCATGTCTCTTTCCAATGAAGGCATCGGTACATCTGTTAAAGATCGCTTACAAAAACAATACCCCAAATGCGCATAAAACAATTCAATAGCCTTTTGAGGCTGCTTATTCACTAATGCCAACTAAGTCCATAACTATAATTCCACTGAGTCCAGATCTATCTGGAAAAACGTCACTCGTTCGACCGGTCGTTCCACGACGTTTCGGCATTAGCATCAGGTGTAGATCACCCTGAGTTCGGGTTTCGTAATGATACATTTCTATCTCCATTGTTCTCCTCGTATCATGTCTCGGTCCAAGTGGCCAATTTCCCTCGATAACGACGGCGCCACGAAGAGCGAAAATAATGGAAACTATAGTACAATAAAGCCTCGTTATAACGAAGATGTTTAGACGACAAGTACAATTCGTTATAAGCTGCACCTTGTTAATGCGTGGACGCTGTAAAAGAGCCACAGTGGGATAGAAAGTGCACAAAGAGAACGAAGGGAAATTTTAAAACGCATATTGAAACGTGCGTTTAATGACAGTGAAGTCATGACAGGGAAAAAAATTCTGCCAACGCCCGTGCATACGTCGTCTGTTGGCTATTTTCAGGTTATACAGGTAGGCCAAAAGAGCTACCAGCATGAAGTGCAACGCTCTGCAGAGGGTCATCGCACGTACAGTACCACGCAGTGCCGCGTTAATTTCCTGTTTTTACACTTGGCCACCATGCGGAGTCTGGGAGAACTGCGCTTTAATTATCTAATCGAAGACACATACATAGGATCGGACCACGCAAAACTTCCCATAGAAGGATATTTCAGATGAGCTGATTTTAGTATGGACAAAGCTTAGTACGCTGTTACAAAATTCGGCTCTTGTAAACGAAATCTTCCAGAAGTAGCTGGCAATGTGTAAACGTGCGGCAATGTCATTTTATTTTTGTTAGATGAATAACTGAAAGTCCTTATTTAAATTTTCGCTGTACTTTTGCACCGATATATTACAAGTGCATCGCGCTTAAGCCTAAGCTACTTCAACAAGCTGTTCTAACAGCTCGTTACATCTGGTGTGACCATTGGTACCGTATGACTTCACGACCAAGTACAGTGGAACCTCGTTGGTACGTTTTTCATGGGAACCGGAAAATAAAACGTATTATGCAAAGATCGTATTAACCAAAGAGATGGGTCGGGAGTAACGTTGGCCGGGAGCAAAAAAGAAAAACGTATTAGGCCGAAAAACGTATTATGCAGAATCGTATCAACTAGATTCCACTGTATATTGTTTTTGCAATAGAGAGCATCGTGGGCTTGGTGTTTATCTGGAGATTCTTTAGCTTTGCTATGCGCTGTCTTTGTAAAGTATTTTTGTGTCAAAATTCGTTCATTAAACAACTTTATGAAACAATCCAGCTAACGATCCTGCCTACGATGTAGTCGGTGATTCTTTCTTTCTACTTCGACTTCACACTTTCGGTATATAAAACGTCTGTGCTGCTGAGAATGATTCTCAATAATGGTAAAGTTACCTGCCGTCAAGTTTAATTGTGACAACACTCTTGATCCCGGTTTCAGGTTTCGAATAATTCGAACGAGCAGGCCACGGCTCGGAACGCCGTAAGGTACGAAGTAGAAGAAGCGAAGGCACTGGTTCGGATTCTCAGGCTTGCTTAATACTGCTGATGTGAGGACTCCTGATGATTTGGTCCAGGCATCGATTTCGTAAAAGGCATAACCTCCTGAAAAACAAGAAAACTTCACTCAAACAAAATAGAAGAAGAAAGTGATCTCATGTGAGTGTTTATTCTGTAAAACAGCTCGGATTTCAATTAAGTCGTCTAGAGCAATGAGTAACGGCGATATTGTCTGATTTTGTTACGTATTCTTTCTGTAGCTTCCTTTGTCACATCTGCATGCTGTCGTTGAATAGGCTTGTATATATATATATGCATAGTTTGGACCAGCAGTACATAAAAATGACTACGACAAAAATGCACCTTAATAAAGTGCACACGTATTACAGATCACTGTCAAAATAAAACCTTAAAAGCGATTACGTGCTCTTTAATATATAACGGCAAACCTGCAAAAGACAATAGCGAGATCAATTAGGCGTCTAATTCAAGAGGCACACTGCTGATCCCTGTGTCGGACACATCAAGGGAACGAACGTTACAGTCAATTCAATTTCAATTCAAATATATTCAACACCTGTCAGATGTTTGGTGCACGGACAAAAAGTCTGAAGAAGGCTTGACTAGGTCTGTGCACCAGACCATGGCATACAGTGGTGTGAATTACATAAATCTACATACATGAGAAAACAAGAGGGTGCAAAACTACACATCATAATTACGACACAGTGCAACCAAAGAACAAACATGTACATAAAGAAAAAACCATAAATACACAAGAATACTATGAGAAATTCACTAGATTACAATAGAAAGAAGCAAAGATATTTAATGTATTGAACTAAAATAACACACAGAGATTTGTACAATATGCTTCGTAGCTCATCCAAATGCGTCAAAGCTACAACAGTACCATTTTTGCTAGTTCATTTAACAATGTTGGTAATTTGTACCTGAGCATTTGCTTTCCGTAGGTCGTGCGGCATTAATCAACTTTCCATACCTAGGGATGGCGTGTGTGGTACGTAGGTACATTTTTTATCAATCTCGCCAATAACCTCAGAAGGGAATTTTTCTTTCTTGTTTCTAACTTATGTTGTCGAAGTAGTCTGAAGTTGTACATGCATTGTACATTTACAATTCTAAACTTTCCGAACATTGAGAAGAGCTATAAGGTGGGCTAGTTGGTGTTGATTCATCTTCAAAGGTGCGCTTAGTGAACACAAACGACACAAACGAAAAAGTACAGGACATACGGCAACGAGCGCAAACTACCAACTGGTTTATTGTCTGAAAAAACGTAGCCCCAAGAAAGGGGTGTGTCAAACGAACATGCGCAGATGCTCATAAGAAAGCAAACGGGGCAGGGCGATAATGAGCAGGGGGGGGGGGTACGGAACAAAGGAAAAGCTGAAAAAGGAGGGTAAGGAGGGAACGCGATCCGAAGAAGCAAGATCGAATCAAAATTAGCTTGTAATTTTCGCAAAATCTACCTCAGCCGCTGTAAGGACGATAGAAGGGGCACTAACACAAGCTTCCTCGCCTTCTTCCATAATTTTCAATGTCTCTAAAATTTCTCGGACCGTTTTATCTTCGGAGCGGGCTACTACAGCTGTTCTTTCGAAGAAGGCTTTACATGAACATTTCTTGCAATGTGCCGCTAAGTTACTAGCGGCTGCTAGCTGCTGGCAAGCGTACCGATGCTCTCTTAGCCTTAGATTAAGACATCGTCCCGTCTGTCCGACGTACGACCTACCACACGATAACGGTATCTTATACACCACCCCTTTCGTGCACTCTACGAACCTCAGGAATCACGAATCATGCCACCACAGGGTAGAAGAAAGCGTGGCAACCCAAATCAAGCGACTTCAGAGCAGTGGCTATCCTACAGGAATGATTACACAAATTTGTGAAAAGCAGATAGGAGAACTAAAACGCGACCCTAGCATAGCTAAAGTACCTACAGATAAAAGCAAGAGGCCTGTCGTTTTGCCATGCGTATACGGTCTTTCACATAGAATGAGGAAAATCGCTGCGCGACACGATATTAACATAATCTTTTCAGCTCCGCAAAAGCTGAAACGCTTGTACAAAAAGGTCAATACAGGTGAAATGACCCATAAGCCAAATTGCGATGTCAAGCACAGAGACAGGTTCGTAGAGTGCACGAAAGGGGTGGTGTATAAGATACCGTTATCGTGTGGTAGGTCGTACGTCGGACAGACGGGACGATGTCTTAATCTAAGGCTAAGAGAGCATCGGTACGCTTGCCAGCAGCTAGCAGCCGCTAGTAACTTAGCGGCACATTGCAAGAAATGTTCATGTAAAGCCTTCTTCGAAAGAACAGCTGTAGTAGCCCGCTCCGAAAATAAAACGGTCCGAGAAATTTTAGAGACATTGAAAAATATGGAAGAAGGCGAGGAAGCTTGTGTTAGTGCCCCTTCTATCGTCCTTGCAGCGGCTGAGGTAGATTTTGCGAAAATTACAAGCTAATTTTGATTCGATCTTGCTTCTTCGGATCGCGTTCCCTCCTTACCCTCCTTTTTCAGCTTTTCCTTTCTTCCGTACCACCCCCCCCCCTGCTCATTATCGCCCTGCCCCGTTTGCTTTCTCATGAGCATCCGCGCATGCTCGTTTGACACACCCCTTTCTTGGGGCTACGTTTTTTCAGACAATAAACCAGTTGGTAGTTTGCGCTCGTTGCCGTATGTCCTGTACTTTTTCGTTTGTGTCGTTTGTGTTCACTAAGCGCACCTTTGAAGATGAATTTCCGAAAATGCCCTCTGTGTGACTTAAGTAATGAGCTTTAAGAACTATGCGTATTGCACGCTTTTGAAGTCAAAGAAGTTTTTTTTTTCATATTTTCTTTTGTTGTCGTTCCCCAGACCAGTGCACCATAGGTCAGCATAGACGAAGATACAGCATTGTATAAAATATTATTTACCGAAAGAGGTAGCGTAAAGCAATGTCGACGCATGAGATCGATTACCTTTGACAGCTTTTTCAACAAGTAATCAATGTGATGATCCCAAGACAAATTATTTGAGAAAAATACGCCTAGCGTTTTGAAACTATCTACAACTTTTCTACATTTCTCTAAACATTCCGAGTGAGCTGTTGTTTTATAAGGGTACTTGCTTGGGCCAGTTGGTATCTATTCAGTGTTACGTGATTGCACACCGCTTAGAAGTGTGCTTAGAAGTCAGTTTTCGTCTTCTAAGCGGTGCGCTATGAAGTAACAATGAGCTGTAGATCACAGTTCTGTGTCATTGTGTAGAGTAAAAAATGCGTCAGTCATCGAACACTTAGAGGCCGCAACAATAGTGAAACGTGCCATGAAACATGCGCAAACTAAAAAGAAAGACAGCAAAAGAAAATTGTGCAATGCGAATCACTGCCCAGGTCCTTCACCGAAGCGCGTCGGTTGGGGACAAGAACGTTGTCAATGGTATGCCCAAGTAGACAGACACAAACTTGCATGTTTGCAACAGAGGCTAGCACTTTCATACTTATAATAAAATGAGATATTGTCTCGCATTTGTTTGTTCACTCTTGCAATGTACCGCGCTGTACATTCAAGCTATCCCTGTATTCATACTCAATTATAACAGTCGTACTCACTTATAACTGAGCGTCATTGCACAACAAGGTTAAGATATCTATGGCTCGTCTGTTATAAACTTGGCGAAGATCCGGAGGCACCTGTAAAGTCTGTTGTTGTCTATTCTGTCTCACGCCACTGTTTAGTGGCTCTTAAGATGCCTACAGGCCTGCACTATACAAAATTATGAAACTTGTCTGCATCATAGTAGTATGCGCAAGAAAAAAGACAAAAGGAAGGCATACTTAATATGTGTGTGTGTGTGTGTGTGTGTGTGTGTGTGTGTGTGTGTGTGTGTGTGTGTGTGTGTGTGTGTGTGTGTGTGTGTGTGTGTGTGTGTGTGTGTGTGTGTGTGTGTGTGTGTGTGTGTGTGTGTGTGTGTGTGTGTGTGTGTGTGTGTGTGTGTGTGTGTGTGTGTGTGTGTGTGTGTGTGTGTGTGTGTGTGTGTGTGTGTGTGTGTGCGCGTGTATACGCGCGGGTGTGTGTGCGCGTGCGTGCGTGTGGAAAATCTAGATTTCCACACACGTTCAGCCGCATTGTGTGTCAAAGGTCGACCTTTTAAAGATTATCGAAACTTTTCGTGCGTCAGTGGCGCATATCGAAGAAATCTACAATCTGATCAACAGTCGTGGTCGTCGACTTTCAGTGTCCCTGAAAATGCTATATGCGACACGCTACTTCAAGTCAAAATCTATCATACGCCTTATGACCGTGATATACATCTCTCTGTACTCTTCTTGGGCAAACGACAAGCGGCCTAAAAAAATAGCACTTAAACTCTCGAACCACAGGCTTCGGCGTTTTTTACTAATATTTAAATGTATACCACATTGGGAACGTCGTTGCTGTATAAATTAGGTGATGTCTTCAAACCATAAACAAAAGCGGTTTCGGCAAAACGGCCGAGAAGTGATTATAACAGATGTATCTCATAGTACGACACAATCGCCCTTTATCATGACACTTGGCACATCCATCGAAAAACGCACGCGAATTTGTCTGCGCTGTATTGCACCAGCAGATACTTTTCTCTTGTGCTCACGGCGCCGAACGAGGTGCAGTCACCGTCGCAAGGCAAGATATAGTAAAATGTACATTAAAGCCTAATATTGGAAAATGTTGAAACAGAGTGCCACGACATTTCCATCGAGTGTGTATAGTGGCCGTATCTGAATCTGTTCGAGGAAGTATTCACTGGCTTCCCACTGTTTAGTTCTCGGTGTAAGTTAGCACGTGGCTCGCTCAAGGGGCTTCACGCAGACGTCCTTTGCATTATGAAAAAGGCTAACTGTCAAAGCTAATAATTATAATAACATTCTGGACACCTCTCGTTTTCGCTTGCGAGAATTTAAAGAGAACAACCACAATTTGCCCAAAAGTATAAAATGTTCAGAGAATAGTATAAACGGCATTGTCAAGCACTTGCATGTTTTATATACCGATAAAGACGAAGATATAACCTCCTCAGCCCAACGTGAAGCGAAAAGATTAATATGAGCTTACTGAAGAAGTATATTACAGTGCCATGTCCATAACTGTGTTGGCGTGATCGTCGCCTCCAGCGCCGATGATAAAGACAACAGCTCACGAACATGTGGCGCAACATTACACACGTTCTTACGTTTCTTTTTCGTTTTTCTTTAATTTCTCTCTCATAATAGTTGTTCCATACCAATAACAAGAATGCTATTGGTTCTAATCGGTTCAAACTATTCGTCATGAATAGATATTTCATAAATTTATACTAATATCCGCCCGATCCTTCATCATCAGAGCTGAATATGTTGACATATTTTTATCTAAAGTCACCATCATCAACGTCATCATCATGCCATTCAGCTAGAACTCGCGTTCATCCCGAGCGGTCGCGTCTTACTACGACTACTGGAAACCATCATCACATTCACACCATCAGCGCCAAAATATTCACCCTTACATACCGTTCTCCGTTTGCGTTGTGTGGTCGTTATAAACTACGCCGTGCCAGCTCTTTACCCATGGAAGTCGTCGCTTCCACATGTTTCTCTTCTGGTTGCCCGGGTCATTCGTGTAGCCGCAGCCGGAATTTTCAAACGTGCACGAGCCTTCTTGCGAAGCTGTAACGGCCAGGTAGCAAATGCGCATATATCAAACGATGTAAGGGGTAAAACACGTTCGGAAAATTATTTCCAGTCCTTCTTATTGACGATACTTATGACGACAACATTTTCAGATATTTTCATATTTAAAAACGCCTTCTTGAACATGGTCACTTGTACAGCTTTATGAAACGGCGAAAAAACATGAAGTCAGCCTCGCACTAGTGGCGCCAAGACTGAAAGAAGTGTGGAGCTGGGCGGTATTGTTTTTTGTCTTCATTTTATCTTTCTTTCTTCATCTCTTTGTTTCTATGTCTTCTTTGTCTCTGTTTATCTATTTATTTATTTCTCTCTCTACATATTTCTTTCTATTTCTTACTTCTATCTTTGTTTTTCTTTCTTCCCATTATTTCTTTCTCTCTCTCTCTATTACTCGCTTTCTGTCTCTTTCTGTCTATACATTTCTCTCTCTTTCTTTGATTCTCTTTCTCTCTATTTCTCTCTTTTTCATTCTATGCTATGCTTTACTCTCTCCCTCCTCCTCACATCTCTCCTCACGCTCACTTGCCTTTCCCACTCCCTTGGTATACTGTACTATACAAGGCTATGTGATGCTCTGCTAGCGTGCCTGGATAGCCAAGTAGTTACGATGCTCGCCTTCGGGCCGTTGGTACGCAGGTTCGAATTCTGCCTCGTCAAGAAATTTCTTTCGCCAGGAATTTCTCTCTTTCTAGTTCTTTCTCTTTCTCTATCTCTGTACTCGTTCTCTCGGCCATAAGAGTTATTGCATCCCACGACAGACAAATCGGCGCACGTGTTCTGGGAGCGAAGCAGATGAAGACGAGGGCGAACATAGCGCATGCCTGTTCACGATAGACTTCTGTTCGCGGATTGCAACCAACTGCTGGCATAAACAGCTCCACTGTTAAAAAATATTTGCACGCGAAATATTCTACATGCTGCATCAGGGACCACGTGTTCACACAAACTTACGCTAGTATTATTTGTAAGAGAAAACGAGTTATATAATAACCCTGATGCTGGGTATTTGATTAGCGAAGCCGGATAGCCAACGGCAAAGAGCACTTGCGAACGTAAAGCTTTGTTGTTCTACCCCTGATGCAGTACACCATTTAGACGCATATGACAAGCGAAGTCACAAAGCTTGAGCTGGAAATGAACAATGTGTGACGAATGCTTGCCAAGAAATTTTCTTGAGGTAAATATTTAAAATCACGCATTGGCTTTTGTGCAACAAACGACATGAAACATTGGCCCATTGCGTGCCTCTTTTCTGTTGTTTCTGGTGTTTTCAGATTCCATGTCTTGATAATTTCCACAATTTTGAAGTTGGCACCAGCGCCTGTCCTGTCTTGGCCTCTCTTTCCCCATGACTCTTCAAGTTAAAGTGACCCCGTCACCACGTTATTTCCAAAACATTTTCTCACTGTGCTATGCACACTCTTTCTGCGTACACACGACATGGTGCACGATTCTTAACGCCACCATGGCATGCCCACTAAGTATTTACGAGTTGTTACGCCATCATTGGCGTCGGTATTTCTACCATATTTTCAGGCTTTATATAATTATAGAACAATTCCTTGTTCATTTTAGAATGCAGGAGGCCTCCCTTGTGTCTGTGAAAGCGAAGTCAATTCAATGGGTGCCATCGTTGTCTCTCTGCTAAAAATGACTGCGCTAATGCCACAAAAGTATATATTACTATCTCATTTAGATTGCAGGCTGTAAAAAGTCTATGTCCCGTCCTGAAAGAACAAACAATGTTTTTAATACATGCAAGTCTTCCGCGTACGCTAAACTGAAACTAAAGAGCACAAGTTCCTCTCCAAGGATTCTGCACGGTACAGTGAGTATCGAATTAATCACTCCGAGGATTCAAAGAATACGGCCCGAAATTCCACGCTTCAAGAGACGTTAATCCAAAAAAGAGAACTTGAAGACGCGAACGCCATCACTTTAAATTGAAACTTAACCAGACTATTTACACTAAAATAAACTAAAATGAATTTCACGTTTCAGAGTTAAATGTGACGTGCAGTCATAGCGCCACGCTGCTATAGACTAGCAGTTGTCCAAAAAAAGAAAAACAATAAGCATCACTCGAAAGATGGAATATTCATAACAATAGCGAAGTATTAGACAAAAAATTGGAGCCATTCCGCTGAGTGAAGGTGGGTGTCCAGCGGAGCTGATGGGCGCACTCCCGTCTCTGCTCTCGTAGGCGTTATTTATAAGCTCGCTTCTCTTCGGGCGTACTCACAATACGCGGTCGACCCATACTTGCCACTCATGACCGCACACACGCACAGCCTATATGGACTCAGATGACGTGGCCAAACGTACGAAACGCGTACCGCTCCAGCGAAGTTTTCTGTACCACACGTGGTGTAGCACTGACTCCGAGATCGCACCATCTTTGACCAATCGACGATTTCTATTCATGTCGTCATCACTTGACGCAATGTAATGCCGTCATCGTGTTACACCACAAATTTTGGTATCTGTGACGTCACATGATGACACCATTGTGTGATGTCATCGCTCGTTCGGAGAAGGTCACGTGGCGGACATGGACGGACGCCGCAATATGAAGAAGGTGTGCCAGTTACAGCTCCGCTGTAAAAACGCGAAGTTCTTCGTTTTTCTCATTTTCGTGTAAGCCGCGTAAAGTTCAGTAAGCGTTCGCTTACTAGCGAAAGAGACGAGGTGTCGCGCGTGCGCAAGCGTAGATGAACGTGTCTCACCCGATGACCAAGAACCCTCATTGTCACAACACCAGCATGACAAAAAGCCAAGAAACCGTCTGAGTAGAGTATTACTTACGTTCCGGACATTTCCCTGGCGTTACGGAAAGGTCGTCTACAGCCACAGTTCCGTCAGTAAAAGAAGACTGAAGTTCGATCTGCAGCCAACCGAAAGAAGAAAAACAAGTAAACTGAAATTTGCGAAAATGTCAGAGAAATTGTCATAGTAAAGCTGAGAAAGGCACCCCTATGTACAGAAACGCTCCGCCCCATTAGTACGACACAGTTCGTAAAGGAATGCAAAATATTACGGACACCCGGTTTTTTTATTGACAGTGTAATGAAACATGAGTTCCGCCTAAACCAATGATCAGCTTTTGAAATGAAGGCTGCACTGCGGATGCTATACGGATATTGTGGCAGAAATATTTAGATGTTAGACAACATTTGACATTATAAACAATATTGCCGCACCCCTCTTTCCCTGTGCAGGTTAGACAACCGAAACTACCTCTAGCTAGCGTCCCTGCCTTGCTATGCTCTCTCTCTCTCTCTCTCTCTCTCTCTCTCTCTCTCTCTCTCTCTCTCTTTCTTTCTTTCTTTCTTTCTTTCTCTCTTTCTTTCTTTCTCTCTTTCTCTCTTTCTCGCCCACGCGCTCTTGTGCGCACGGAAGATCATGGCGATGAATATCTTAAGTTTTTTTTTTCTTTTTTAAAGACTTGTAGGTATTCGGGCAGACTACAAAAAAAAAATTAGGCATAAACACCGATGACCAGCGGAGCTGGGGGGAGCCTCAGCAAAGTTGTGCAAAGATATGAGAAGAAGAGCGTGGTTTAGCAAACCAGGATCAAAGGTAAGCAAGGTTCCTCCTCTCCCTCGCCTCACTCATTCCTTGCCTTGACACTCCATTGCTTTACTAAGCTTTACCCTTACCCTTTCCCTCATCCTTTCACTTTCCTTCACCATCACCTTGCCCTTTCCTTCACTCAAAAATCGAATAACTAGAATTGTAACCGCAGTTTCGGATAGAAAGAAGTAAAATTTATTTTTCAATAAAGTTCATTACAGCATTGTAGTATATTATATGTATACGGCCAACATTCTGATATCTACAACTTCTTGTTGAATTCAAGCAACAGCTGCATTCGAAAGCTGTCGTCATTCAACTTGCCTTACTTTTTAGCAAATACGCCCGTATCTACCATACAACGCGATCGGTGGATGCATTAACTGGGACTCCTACATTCACTTTCGAGAGGGGCTGGTGAAACCGTGGAAAGTTTTCTTTCATCCCACTCAGCGCAGTGTCACGTGGGAGCAAGAGGTAGCGGAAAAGTGCATACATCATTTACAGTTGGCGACGACAGAGAAAAGGCTTTCCTTAAAGCGTCGTCGTCCTCAGTTGCACTGTAGCTGAGAGGGGTAACTAAATATAATTAGTAACGTGACCATTCACGCTATGGAAAAATATTAACTTAAGCGCGTCATTCGTACAATTTCGAAACGGTAACGAGTAGGTTTCTAAGTTACCCAAAAAATGCGTTACCGGTAATGCCGTTAAATGTAACGCGTAACCACCAACGCTCAATCGAACTCCTTAAGTTGATTGCCTCGGTCAAGTGCCCTGCATCAATTTGCATGAATTATGCCTTATAGCACATCAACCAATGAACCAATCACCATGGAAAATCCGCCGGTTCTGTGACGCTTAAGTCAAAGAATTATTTCTTGCATTTGAGAGATGTAGTTTTTGTCGTTCCTTTTGTCACCTCTCTTGTTCTTTGTATACATACGCGTGTTAAAGTGCTCAGAGCTCTTTTTCACAAATTGTTATTATGAAGCACGACCTGTTGAAAACAATGAATTTTGTGATCATTTAGTATGCAGAATGTTTGTCTGCACGCATACTTTTTTCACTATAGCAGATCAGTTCTGCGGACCAATTGACATTCACATGCGCTGTTTCCCTTTTATTTTTTAACTATACTTCAGTACTGGATCTCAAACTTCATTACATTTATTTTATCGGTAATGATTATTACTCAAGATATCTGCTCTTCCAATGCAGTTTTTCTTGAAAGCCTATCAGTGTACCGCATTTTATTGCCTCATTCATACACGATTACTTCAACTTAAAGGTTTCAGCTCCCTTTATCTAAATTAAACAGCAGTAAGCCTGTCTGATGCACCACAAGCAAATTAGTACCTCTTATTTCCGTAATTTCTATGACTGTGCTGCTTTGATATGCAGTGTATTTGTATGTGTGCGGATTTTTTTATTCCCATCGTTATTTTTTATTCCTAATTACACACCACAGCGCAGTGCCGCCAGTTAATATTGCTTCAGGTTTTTTTTGTATCTACTACTGTAACAGCTAGCGCGCTTCATGGCAGTGTGGTTACTAAGAAATATTTGCGATTCGAATCTCACCTGTAAGTCACCTTTACGATCGTCGTAGTAGACCACTTTCTGCCAGAGTCCCACTTCACTCATTCGGCCTCGTAGAAAGATCCGTTTCTCCGAGCTTTTGCCCCAGATAAACGAATGCGTATGGGCAGTTGACGCGAACTGCACCAGGGGAAGCCGCAAGGCGGATATGTGCAGCCAGGCCGTAAAGCAAAGCGGGCCCATGGAGGATGTCCACAGCACTGCTGGGTTCTGTTTCACCCGTTTTTGCACCGCAGGAAACGTTGCGCGAGCGAACCATCCGTCATCTGCCCGATGTAGAAATTGCACCACAGTGTCACCCACTTGCATTGTAGTGAAAATTTGGAGTTATATGTCATCAAGCAGCTTTCACGACGATTTAACGACGAGGAAACTGGCAGTCTCTGAGTGTAGCATTAAAAAAATGTGCCATATTTGTGACCCACTTTATAATCTAAATCAAAGTTCATTTCGCATGAGCCTATAGCAGTCATGTGTTCTTTCCATGCGATACATTATTTCCTCAATGTGTTCAGTTGAGGCCTAGTGATATTATTTCTGAATCGAACATTACAGTGTGAATGGGCATTTCGGAATCGTTAGCCGCCTTCGTAGCCCAGTGGCTATGGCATAGCGCTGCTGACCTCGACATGATGGGGCGGCTGCACCTTAGGATTGACAGCTGGACCCTGAGTGCCGTTAAGTTTGAACCGAAAATTCATCACGACAGATGCCATTGTGCATTGACCTGTCGGCCAGAAAGTTTTCCCGCCGGGATTAGCACTCGACGGAGGCACCGAGCCTCGCATTTTTCTGGAAGGAGCTTATGCACCTGTGGTCGAGTGAGCAGGCGGCCCGCTAGAAGCCCGACAGGGGAGTGGCGATCACCCCTTCCTGCGAGGCGTCCTCAACGTGTGACAGAGCCGCTGGAAAGGTTCCCGTCGAACCAGTGGCCGTCATCTCCTTCGAAGTCGCCACAGATTCGCCTGAGGCGAATCTGTGGCGACTTCGAAGGAGATGACGGCCACTGGTTCGCCTCAGGCGAATCATTTTCTCTATTGTGGCATCGGCAGAAGCGCAATAACACGTCATAGCAATTATTGCGCTGCGTCGTGCGGTATCAGTTGGAATAAACAATCGCATGCATGGCATGAGAAACAATCGCGTGCACAGAAAAGTTTAAAAGTGCATTTAATTTGACTTCACTTCGAGTCACCTTTACTCGTTGGAAGTCGCGCTTTTCGCTAGTGAGTCCTGGTGTTACTTTGAGGTGTGCCAACGTCTCCTTACATCATATCAATAGAAAAACGTAGAGAGCGATGCCTACTCTGTATATATCTTTTACTATCTTATCTTTCGCTTTTAGCGCTGACTTAGTTTAAAGTATTTCATATCGGTGCTGATTAACAGATAACCTGCAGTGCGGGGCCTCCGTCAATCATAACATAGCTATAGAGGCGCGACTGCGACCTTCAAGCACAGTATTCTTCTCTGCTGTAGAATCGGCTGAGAAACAAAACCTCTTACATTCTGCCGGACCACTGTTGAAATAATCATGAGGAATTGCGTATTCCATTTGACATTTATTTCTTCCGACAGCTTTTCGAAAAGTACTTTGGGATTCACGCAACGGTCTCCGGTTGACAGAAAAAAAGAAAGCAATAGGGGAGCGAAGTCACAACAGATATCGCTGTTAAGTAAAACTATTTCATGTGGTGCGCAATGACGCTTCAGCATTGTTTCTTGACTTGAGGCGCAAAGCCGAGTTTGATGCCTCTATCATGCACGATAATTCCCTTAAAACAGGGGTCTCAAGCATGCGGTCCGCGGACCGCACATGACAGTCTTCGCTCCATAATTTTGTTCATGACCTTGTGACTGGTTCTGACACTGCTAAATGGCGCTCGCATGATTTTCTCGCCTATTGTGATTAATAAAGCTTTGTTCGTGTAAGCTACAAGGACGTAACTGGTCTCAAGCATTTTTTTTTTATTCGTGAGGCACACCATGCGGTCATCTTGCATTGAAACGTATACCCGCGGAACAAGAACTCTATACTTCAGGATCGGTGTCCCAATTCTAGTCATTGGGTATAGATCGGTATAGATGTTTCTCGAATCCTGACGCCAAATCCCCTGCAGAAATTTCCGATATACGAGATATGGGAGAGGCCTTTTCTCAAATGGCAACGTTAGCTGACATTTTGTTGCCCCCCCCCCCCCCCTTCCCTTCCGCTTCGAACTTTTTCACTGTTCCGGCCTTTTGTGGGACTAAATTTCGTGACGCCAGGCCAGGTAGCTGATGCGAGTTTGATACCCCTGCCTTAGAAGCATTTATTACCCCAGCTACATCACCCCGTCCTGCTCCCCCCCCCCCCCCGCCTTTTTTTTTTTTTTGCACTGGCAGTCGGTTCCTCTTGGTGGATGACATCGTCTCTATAGGTGTAGAACTACCACAGTTGACTGTGTAAACATTTAAGTGCTGTTTGGCGACGATACCTGCTCCGCCGCTATCCAATGAAACAAACTGCTTGAAACGGTGTTCAGGTTATTGCAATTACTTGATATGTTCTGCATTCGCATACCATGGCATTATTATTCCACTGGCGTGCTCCGCCAGCGAGCGGCCGCCTGCACGGCGTTCCGAATTATTTTGTGAGCACCTGCATACATCTCACACATAGCAGATCAGGGATTCAATAATTGGCACTGTTTTTTCTTCGGACTTTTACCCCTCAAATCTAGATTGTGGAATAAGTGTCATCATATCACCAATAGATGGCATGAAAGCAGGAGGAAGTAAGCGTCAGCACTATCACTGCAAGACTAGTCGCCCCATAACAACCACGATTTCCATAAGGTGACGCCAAAATAATGAGCATTTAGTGCAGAACAATGTTCCGCATGCGGCCTTACAACTGTTTTGAAAGCAAGCTCGTCTGGAACACGACAGCTTAAACCTTGTTGACTGAAACGTCCCTCATGACTTTACCACTAGTGATGCATCTGCATAACCCAAACGTACAGCGTTACAAATTAGAACGTCTTACCTTTCCCCGTAGTGTGGTCAACTGCAGGACCTTCACTGACGTTCTTCGCCATCATTGACTTCCAACAAGATCTTCCGTTTCGACAGTCCGTACGCCATGCCGCGCACTTATCAAGCGGCTCAAAGCCGCAGACGTCCACGCTGCCTACGGTAGAAATGACACCACAATTACACGTTGAAACCACCTTCCACGTGCGCGCCCGCCGGGCGTACAGCCAACCGCGTTACTGTATATGCTACCTTTAGGTAGCATATACAGTAACTCTATACTGCACTGCCTGTCCGCGCCACCTAGCGGTGCGCCATTTACCGTCGATTGCAGCGCTAGACCGGAAATAAGCATTCTTGTTATTCCCTGGCATATCAATTTTCTACTGCACCGCAGCGCGTTGTTAGTTCGTTGTTTGAACGTAAAGCGCTTATCTGCAGTAAGGCCGTCACACTTCTACTTTGATAGCAGAATCACAACAATCACGGCGCGCCTCGAACTGCGCACCTTTGGGTGTATATCAGTTTGTGCGAAGGGTTGCAACAAGAAAACCGCCGCATCCAACAAAATTTTTAAGGCGTGCTTAACGTATTTGGGAGAGAAAAACGCGGCAGCAGAGTGCGTTAGTTGTCCGTCTACGTAGCAGTACCCCCTTCGCGTAAAAGTAAAAGCAAACAAAAAGAAATGAAAAACGCCAAATTTGATACAGGGGATTTTACAGCAATCGAACGCGGTACGTCTAGCACGGAAGCAATTAATGGTGTAACCATTACACCACGAAAGCCTTTATTATTATTATTATTATTATTATTATTAGTATTATTATTATTATTATTATTATTATTATTATTATTATTATTATTATTATTATTATTACAGTTGAAACCCGCAATAATGAAATCGGCGGGGAAAGCACGGAATTTCGCTATTGCGGTAATTTCGCTGGCGCGAGAATGCGGCAGAAAAGACATGGAATTTACAAAAAACACATTTTATTTCCAAAAGTCAGTAAGTTTGTCTTTTGCGGGCCTTACCATGCAGCAATTTCATGCCTCTCGATCGGTAATCTCGTTTGCAACGGCACAAAGTTCGCCCACTGGTCAGTGACGGCGGCACTGCGCTGTCACCAGTACCGTGATCAAGTGCGCCTACAGGCGAACCTTCTTCCGGCTCCGCTGGATCAGCGGGGATCAGCGCACAATCGTGGACAGCGAGCTGCATGCAACGCCGAATTCTTCGGCGATGTCCATTTTTTTCCTGCCCTTTTCCACCTCACTGATGATTGCAGCCTTATTCTTCCAGCGTGATGAATTTTCGCTTTTTCGTTGGAGGCGGCATCTTCGCAGGCAGCGAAATCGGACGAAGCAATCGCAACACACAGTTCACGTTGCACCAAGCGACCAAGGAAACGCTCCACAAATGGCTCCACACATGCGACCATGTGCGCGCAAAGCCGACAAAGCCAAGCACAGAGCCAAGCCAACGAACGAAGCTCCATGAGGAATGCGGATTTGGCTACGTAGTCCGCGATAACGAGCAGGTGTTTCGGCAAGCCATCATCATCATCATTGTTTCCAGCTTTGTTTTTTTGTAAACAACGACGGCGGCTGCTTCTTAAGTGCGCTGTAGCGATAGTTTTGAACAATTTAAGTGCAGCATGAATGCATTTCAGCAGTTTTCGAATGTAGTTAACGTTAAGAGAGTAGATTATTTGTGCACTCCTGTTTCAAAAATTTCGTTAATGAGGGACTGCGGTATGAATATCTTTCGTAGTCGCGAGTTACGAAATGCATTGACTCCTATGGGCTTTCGCCGGTGCTCCGAAAATGTTTCGTTGCGGCGAGAATTTCGTTCCCTCGGGATTTCGTTATCGCGGGTTTCGACTGTATTATTATTATTATTATCTGATTGCATTACAAAGCAATGTATGTACTACATTGCGAGGTTACAACACATCAACCATACTTTGGCTACCATGGCATTTAACAACCACCTCAGGTTAACTAAATTCTCGTTCTGTTCACTGTGCCAGAGCAAGACAGCTTATCTAACGATGTGTGTATGTATTTACAAACCTTTAGTAACGAAGAACTTGCCATAGGCAAACGCCATAACGTCTCATATAGTATATCACCTTCAGTTTTCCATGTTTCATGGTGTTTTGTGACTGACACTAGCGATACGGGAATGCCCTTCTAGCAGAAAACATCGAGTTTCGCGATTATAAAAAAAAACGCCAGGCCTGCGCTAAAACCGCAGCACAGTCACAGCGAAAGCTGGAAGAGCGGCGTTTCTAGAGCGCGCTAAGCTCTCTTGGGGCTATACAATACAAGTACACTAGAAAGGTACCCACTACGCCATAAATCACAATTTTTTGTGAAGTTTGGAAGCACCTACTAAGCCATTATTCGTCATTCTGCGGAGAAGCCAGGCACCAGCTACACGTCTGTAAGGCATTATGTGCACTTTGTTCACGCGACGACTAATGACGATGAAGAATTATGGCTCAGCCCTTTGTAATGGGTTGGAATGTTTAAACGGCCCACCAGTTATGTAATTTGCATTGGGTGACGCCCGGTCGCTATTTCCCTCTCCCGTCATGCTGTATAACATACGTTGACGTGGGAAAGAGACGGGGGGGGGGGGGGGGGGGGCGAAGAACTTTACTGAGACCCCGAGGAAATGGATCATGCGCTTATGGGCTTCCTTGGCAACCAATACAAGTGCCATTGCGAGGAACCCACTACGCTATAAATCATTGTAATTTTACTGAGACCCAGAGGAAGTGGATCATGCGCTTATGGGCTTCCTTGGCAACCAATACAAGTGCACTTGCGAGGAACCCACTACGCTATAAATCATTGTAATTTTTGAGAAGTAGGGCAGCAGGCCCTCTGCCATTTTTCGTCATTCTACGGAGAGCGTTGGTACCTGCTAAACCCATGTAAGGCATTGTGCGCACTTTGTTGATGCTGTGCCTGATGACGATGAAGAATTATGGCAGGGTCCTTTGTAATGGGTTGGAAGCATTCAAACCCTTCTCGTTGCGCAATTCGCATTGTGTGACGCCTGGTTACACAATTCGCGTTGTGCGACGCTTGGTGCTTATTTTACTCTTCTACCACGCTATATTGCATATGCTAATGTGGTTCCTTACCGACATGAAGCCTGTATAGGACCTTTTAGCAAAACAGTTTCAAGCACCGGCATGGCTCAGAGGTTGAATACTGGGCTCCCACGCAGAGGGCCCAGGTTCGAAACCTCGTTCCATCCTGGAATTTTTTTCTTATTTAATTTTTTTTCTTATTTCGAGCGATACTGGTTACGGACACCGGCGGCGGCGGCGGCGGCGGCGGACAACTACGGCGCCAAAAACGGCCGGTGAAATGATCTCATAACAGCTTTCGCTGTAAAAGAGCTCCAGAATTAGAGGTCGGCAGCCTACAGACAAAAATCCTAATCACAACGCCGAAGCAAGTAGCAAACACCAACGCCCGCTTACCATCTCTCAAATTATGAAATATCGCCATTACAATAAGCAGTACTCTCAGTAGTAGTGGTCGACAAGTTCCTGTTAATGGTTTAATAACAATATTTTTACAGTTCGTGCACCGATTTCTCGGTGGTGTTTTATCATGCTTGCCGCTTCTAAACGCCTACAACCTGCTAATAAAGAGAACGTCTACCGGTCTTTTGAGGACGCTCATTTTTGGGGTGTAACGTAAGATATTGATACTGCAAGTACCTACCCTTACCGAGGCGTGAGCAGATTCTCAAGTGTAATCTTTTGATCTGCTACAAGCCTCTGTTGTAAGTGTACGGAAATCGGCAATGACAGTAAAGGAAGATATGGCAACGACAAACTTGAAAAATAAATTCAAAACGTGTACAGCTTTGCCATCTAAAAAATATTAGACGTGCTGTTGAAGTATTTCCTTAAAAGGCAATAACCACTTTTTTTTTTATTTGGTAGTTATTCAAATGCATTCCGCGTCATTTTATGAGAGTCGTCCGAAGGTGTTTGGCGGACGTAAGCACTACACCGGACACCGCTGAGACTGCTTTGTGTGGTGTAGGAGAATTGCAAGGCAAAAATAGCACGAAATGCAATCCTTAAATTACCAAGAGAGGACGATTGCGAGGAAGCATACTGTAGGGTTGTGCCAGTTGAACTGGCAGATTGACAGCATTAGACACCGCGCATATGTTGGCCCGCCATGACGACAGGCCCCTGTCGGAACAGACGGTATTAGAATACCGATCCTAACTCTGACCGCACCGGAAATCTATAAAGGCCTTATTGAGCGTTTCAGCAAAGGTGGAGCGGGTGAGGAGTGTAGAGGCTAAAGTACTTCCGCTCCTCACCTTTCCTGTTTGTTTTCTTTTTTTCTTTTGCGCGCCTGTTCTTCTTTCCGCGCTCTTCTTTCCGGTCTCCTTTGCATCTTTATTTCTCTTTCCCACTTTCCCTAGTGTATGGTAGCATACCGGATGCTTCAATTTCCATTACATCAAAGAAATTGCGCGACGAAAACACGGACAGCAGAAGACAAGTACAAACACAGCGCTCTCATTAATTTCAATGTCCGTTAACCTCCCTGCCTTTCCGTCACTTGTATCCCCCTCTGTCTATTGCAACGCGTCCATTTGGACAAAATCTAATTCCAACGCATACAAATGTGTACAAGTCTCTATGGTAGCGAAAAATCAACGTTTAATTAAGAGTGTATAGTACTTCGTAGCGACTATTAATTAAAATCTCATACCACGTGTCAACACCGCGACTTCATAATTGAGGCATGCTGCAGTGTATCAAATTTTACAAGCTGGCGTTCCTTAAAGTGCACCTAACTTTAAACACAAGAGCTTATTCGCATTTTACCTTCTTTAAAATGCGGTCGTAGTCAATTGGCTACTGGCGCATTGTTTATTACGTATGTATTCATGTGAGCTGACGTAATGTATTAAGCTCTTTTATTATCATGCTTCATCACTGTCTGTAAAATTATACAATAATAACTGAATCTTTCCACGACGTCAAGTGCCGATTTAGAAGTAGGTTCATGAAATCTCTGCTTATTTCTATAACTTCAGGGCCCAATCTTTCGATTGGGGCTGTAGCGTTGTTTCGACCAGAAGGTATACATAGTTCCTCCAAGTTCTGGTTTCCATGCTATGTGCTATTATAATTTTTATATGCTCATTACGTCACTATATTGTACGCTTTGGTATTATATTGCTTGTGTGACGTAACTGACCTTTAATTTTTCGTACATCTTGTGTTTGGTTCTGAGTTAAAGGGGCCCTGCAACACTTTTCGAGCATGCTCAAAAAGCGCTGCCGATCGGTAGTCGAGGCTCCCGAGAACACGCGAGCCAAATATTATAGCGATGCGCACGGCCTGGAATTTACAATAAATTCTCAAAGTCAGCTGAAAATCGCTCCCTCTTCTCTCGACAAATGATGTATTAGTCCGCAAAATATGACGCGATTGTCGGCAGTTCCACCATTGGCTGATGTTATAATCACGATAACACCCTCATTATTACTTTCGTTGTTAATTTTGAGTTCAATAAGTAGATAATATGTATGTTTATATTCTGTTATCGCGTTAAAAACACCGAACAAACATTAATATTAGCACTTCCGGTCTCACCGACAGCACCGACAGCTCGTCTGCTCGTAGTTGCGTGGTTCCGTTTTCTTCGCCATACGCAGTGCCGTAAACGTGAATATTTCTGTGCTTTTGACCATCGCCGGTTGCCGTTGAGAGTGGCAGCCGTTCGAGTGTTGCCTCGTCAGCTGGGAACTGCATCGTCGGCACGTTCTCACGACCGACCGAGGCAGCCGTGCAGCATGTCTCCGATAACAATGCTGGCGTCCGGTAATGGCGGCGCTTCGGGGTCGTCTGCCAGTGCCGTCTTACGAGGCGGTGTATCGGAGTATGGGCCGAAACCGATCTCAGCTGTCATTCGTTCCAAACGAGCGCGCAGGTTTGCTTCCATGGTTGGCAGAGCGATGAAAACACTACGGCGTTCGAGGTGCACACCCAACATTACCAAACCGACGCGCAGTTTTCAAGCACGCGCGATACACAGTGCGATCGACTCCGCTCGACGAGAACGACGCAAGCCGACCGGAAGTGGTGGCACAGACCACGTGGTTGCGCCCAGACGTCAGAGATAAAAAATGAAGAAAAAAACTCCGCCGGCGCTCTTGGGCGGAGCCTCGCTCCTCTGCGCTCCCTCCGTCAACTCGCTGCCTAGCTTTCCGCGCGCTCGCTGCGTTGAGTTGAGGGAGAAAGCTGCGGAACGTGATCTCTATAATTTGGTAACACCACTTACACTTGACGGATTCGAAAAATTTTTGCGGCATATGACTCGTGAAGAGTCATACGTCAATAATGAGACTATTCCAATATAACTAAGAGATGTGTTGCAGGGCCCCTTTAAAGCAGAAGTGATATAACAAGTTTGGTTAGCCCGAGCTCTGTAAAGCAACAGTTCCTTCCTGTTCTTATTTTATGCTCCCAAACTTCCCAAAGGCATATCGCTAGAATAATTTGAAACCTAAAAGGGACAACAGACAACATCTGACGTGCTTATCTCAGCATGTAATATGTAATCGCTACGTAGTCGGCACGTAACGCGTAGTCCAGAGGTCATATTTCGGAGTCCTATCACGCCGTTGTCAGCAAAGCAGGCGAGCTTGAAAACGCAAATACGCGTTCTGTTTGTTGCGACTTTATCATTCTTCGTTTCATATTGATGGTACGCACGCGCAATACCAAAGAGGCCAACTGACTAATAGTTGCGTTAGGCCAATTCAGACATCCTTGTTAGTTGAATGAAATTTTACAGCACGCACGCACTCACGCACGCACGCACGCACGCACGCACGCACGCACGCACGCACGCACACACACACACACACACACACACACACACACACACACACACACACACACACACACACACACACACACACACACAAGATGGAGAGCATTCTGCTCAAGAAAGAAAATCAGGTAGTTGTTTTCAGTGAACTGGAAGTGTGAGAGTGGACTGGCGAATCGAGTACAGTGTATGCATGGGCTAACGCATTAACAATAGTCATTGTGATGAAATTCAATAAGTCATCTGCGAACGGCATGGGCTGAGCGAAGTGACCATTGTTACTACAGCCCATTCATATGACAATGCTATCGGAAAAGGTGTTCTGTAACTCTATTGTACGGGAATATGAAGGATCGGCCAGCGTTGATCTTCGCCCAGAAATGTGCATCATGTGCTGGCCGTGACTTGCACGAGCAGGAATTCGCAAACTTTGGTTTCACTATAGACAAGAGATGGAAGATATTAGCCAAGTGCTGTATAGGAACCGGGCTTCAGGACTCTCAATAAAGTTTTGTGAATGAATGAATAGGGACGATAGGTTTAGTGTTCCATTTAGTGGTTGAGACATCGGATAGCCTTTAGTATTTCGATGCGCTGCATCTGGCGGCGCCGTTTTGGATAACGAGGATGTCGAGATACGCTTGAGACGGACGCCGAATAAGCAGTTCATGTTTGTGTTCTGTCACTTAGACCGTGAAAAAATGCAAGTTATTTTTTTCCGTCTGGAGAAGAATACTTATATTGCGTTGGAAGCGTACCCCCAGTTAGTGAGAAGCGTAGGAGCAAAATAATAATAATAATAATAATAATAATAATAAGAAGAAGAAGAAGAAGAAGAAGAAGAAGAAGAATTCTGCCGATCTCACTCATTCCGGGAATCGATGTCATGCGAAGCAGCAGGCGATTAGTGGCCAATAACGATTTTTTTTTTATTGCTTTGAGTCACGCGTTGCGTGTTGGACCGACTTCTTTGTGCATTCTGAGTAGTTATGGGTATATCGTGGGCACGACCGAAGCGAGGGGGGGGGGTAGAGGGGGAGCTGAAGGCCTTGACTAATTGAAGAAAGCACCTATTTTGAGGAAAGTACCTATTTGAGGAAGCAGCAATTTTGGGAGTTGTGGCTCCTAGGGCCCTCCACCCTGGCTACAGGATTGATCGTGGGCTTACCAGGCACGTTGACTACACCGACGCCCTTTGTATCCTATGGTCCGATGTGCCTTCGGTGCTCATCTTTGAGCACAAATGTCAGTTTTATCGGAATGAACTGCGCGCTATGGTGCGATAATGTGCACATCATAAGAAGCTGTTTTCGCCGTATCCCTCCGGGTTGAGCAATGATTGACCATAGCTTGGCGAGTCATAGGAGTTAATGTGTAATGTTTATTAGATTGTTACAAACGCCGATAGCAAACATTGCAACCAGACTTAAGGCTGCCGCGATATGACGCAATTATAGGGTCTTTTTCGTAAGCAGTTTCAAGCACTGGCGTAGCTCTGTGGATGAATACTTGACTGCCACGCAGAATGCCTGGGTTCGATTGCGGCTCTAGCCGTGATTTTCAACAATTCCATCCCTCTGATATTTCCCTTACCAACAACGCTGCCGACGCCTGCCCCGCATTGTCTGCGACACAAGCTCCATAATGCGATCGCTTAAAGATCTTTGAAAGTCTGTTATCGCCGTTCCTGGGTTTACAAAAACTGTGAATCACCTGTGGTCATACCCGCATTTCATGGGCCGTGGTATACGGGTATGTGCTACATGTGACTGAAAGAAAAGTTCGTGACGTACACGACAAGTATCTCACGCTATTCATGTAATGAACTGTTCATCGTGCTCGTCATGCACTAATGCCCTCCCATGCAAATTTTGGTATGTGTCAAGTTAAGGAGACCACCATGAGAGCGCCCAGACGTAGGCAGATAGATAGATAGATAGATAGATAGATAGATAGATAGATAGACATTGCCTTTGGTTCTGGAGTTAAACGTCCCAAAACCACGATATGATTATGAGGGACGCCGTAGTGGAGTGCTCCGGAAATTTAGACCACCTGGGATTCTTTAACGTGCACCTAAATCTAAGTACGCGGGCCTCAAACATTTTCGCCTCCATCGAAAATGCAGCCGCCGCGGCCGGGATTCGATCCCGCGACCTTCGGGTCAGCAGCCGAGCGCCATAACCAATAGACCACCGTGGCGGGGCTGGCCTTTGGTTCGCCAAGAAATGCTTCGCATATAATAATAGTAATAATAAATTGTGGGGTTTTACCTACCAGAACCGTGATATGATTATGAGGCCAACCGCACATGGTGAGGCATTACGGATTACTTTTGACTATTTAAGGCGCTTTAACGTGCGCACTATATACGGTACACGAGCGTTTTTGCAATTCGCTCTTATCAGTCCAATCGGAAAGTTGCCGCCGCAGCCAGGTTAAAACACGTGGTGTCGTGCTGAACAGCGCAATTAACGCCATAGCCACTGAGCTAGCGCAGCGACTCGAAGCAAAAAAAAAAAAAAAAAAAAAAGAGGCGGCCACGTGATGACGTTTGCTTACGGTATTGCAATCGAGAGGAAGGAGAGCGCAACAGCTCAAACACTCGCTAGAAAGAAACTTCCTCTTTGTGACGTGAAATAGATATCAACAGTCAGCTGCCCTGTACTTTTCCAGGTGCGCGTGATGTATAGAACAAGCAAAGGGTATAGTAAAACCGATGGTCCCATAGAAGCATGCACACAGCACCGGCACCGCTCTAGCCCATTGCACGCATAATGGTCAGCTCCTTGTTGCTTCCACTTGTAGCTCGAACACCAGGCACTCCGATGTTTGTCACGCGCCCTCCAAGCGACGCTAAATTATAAAAATTTTCTCAATTTACTCACGCATCAGCTTAAATAGTTATGTTGCCATGGAATTCTTTATTCAATATTAGTGCAGGAGAGGTCGGCATCGTGTGTAATTCCCGCTAGTCCTGCTCTCTTAGGCTAACAGTACACTGCAAAGACGCAAACCTGCAAGCGAGCAAGAATGAAAGACACTGTACAAAGCGAATATTCAACGGTTCTAGCAAACACACGAATAGACAAGATAAAAAAGGCTGAAAAGCACGCATACTTGTTTCACATCAAGGTCAAATTTGCTTGTTATTGTTCTATGTGTACCCGACTACTCATTTTAAGTGCCGAACACATCTTACTCAACCACTGTGGCGGCACAGTTAAGGCACGCGCGGAATGGACTTTCATTTCAGTGCAACCTCTCCAAAATTTCATCACAGAGCCAGCTAACTTGATTCATTATTCAGAATCTTCTGTTTGTTGTGTGTCTTCTTTCGTGACGTCCTTTTTCCTAATATCGCGCGGTTAATAATTGTTTTCAATAATCCATTACATTCGTCTTGTATTCATTGTTTTTTCCTCAAAATATTTTGCTTATTGTGAAATTAAGATATGCTATTTATTTTTCTGACAGATTTGCTGTGTGGTACACAAATTGTTAATATTCTTCCTGTGCTATGTATGCATACTTTTTATGTGCGATTTCTTCTACGATTAGAATAATTTCCGCTGCGCTCTGTTGTATCGAGGTATCTGTGGAATCCTGTCAAGTCGCCTCATGAAGAGTAGCTTTTACCCACGGATTCCTTAATCAAAGTGATGAAAGATAAGCATTATTACAATTAGAATGAAGAAGGAAAGAATTCGGACGTTAAACCCCAGCAATTATTATAAGAAGGAAAGAATGCAACAGGTGGAGAAGACAAGGAAAAAATCAAGGCCGCTGTGGCTCGAATTGCGTTTCTGCGTTTCTTCCAGCGCCCTAAATATC
This sequence comes from Rhipicephalus sanguineus, assembly GCF_013339695.2. Lineage (NCBI taxonomy): Eukaryota > Metazoa > Arthropoda > Arachnida > Ixodida > Ixodidae > Rhipicephalus > Rhipicephalus sanguineus. The sequence goes on along the minus strand of NC_051176.1, from coordinate 207,953,387 downwards.
GCTATCCCATATTTACTCCGTTATACCGAGTAAAGTTTCGGTGCAAACCGCGCGGTAATATGGAAGGTCACAGTGACGCAAGCACGTGCACAATGTCATCGCGTAGTTTTCACTTACTGCACAGCGGTGAAACGAGTTGTCCGATCTCAAAATCCGCAGCTGTTCGGCTTTACACAAAATCTCAACTGATGAATCACGCCATCAAAGTGCCTGTCCAGTGCCCAGCGGACGTTGTATGTGCACCAAGTAGGTCGATGCGATAAAGAGGGGCGTGCTGACGATCACGGTCGGTACAAAAAAAAAACTTGTTTTCGACGTCCTACGTGCGAGACAAGCACTCATGAATGTCCTCATGAATGGGTGTCCTTGGCAATGGCGAACGAACGTAGGGAGTAATGTAGCACGATATCGTATTATCTTGTTTTTTCGGTTGCTTCCATTAGAGCAACAGGAAAAAATTCGGCAGATCCCACGTACCGTGGGACTCGATGTTATGCGAATCATTCGGCGGGTAGGTGACTGTGGGGTAACTTTTTTTACTGAGCGACACGTTACAAAATGGCGCTAAAGATTTGTATAAATTTTATACGCACACATATATATGATGAAGAGCCGCGTATGTGTTGTACAGCCAGTTGTTTACGGTTGGGTAACGCTGCCAATGGGAACGTGGGTATTACCAACACCAGAAGCGGTGAGCTAATATGTAGTGCTTATACGTGTCCCGAGAACGCACGCACGTTTCACGAACCCGTGTGCATGTGTGCAAGAAGTTCTTGACAGTTCTTGAAGAAGGGCATCACCACCGTGATCAGTGAGCACCAGCAGCTAGTCATGACTTGTTATAGGATCCGGTCGTGATCGTGGTGACGAGGGGTCCACGTGTAGTGAAGTATGTCGTATAGTAGAGCTGTTGAAATTCGTGGATGCCTCGGTGATTTCGTCGACAAATTGTCTGCCGACAGAGCCGGCGACATGTCGGAACCTGAAGCCACCCTTCGCGTTGGTGAGGTATAGGCCGTCGAGGCTGGTAGGCCTGGATAGTGCTACATAGACCAACATCAGTGGATGGTGTTTGTCTTATTCGTAGACTACCTGGGCGTATGTGGCCTACGTAGCCTAGTCTACAAAGCGGCTGTCAATCAATCTGGCATCATCCTCGGTCAGCGTGAGGTCACCGCCCAGCATCGTAAGAAATGAAGAGGACACTGCGCCGTTCTGGTGGACGAAATGCACTTTACGGTGCGGTGATGTGGATATCATATGTAACTTTCGTTAATGTATTCCTCCGGGGTCGAGCAATGCTTCAACGTAGCTTGCTGAATCATAGGAATACATATACAATGTTTATTAGGCTGCTATAAAAGCGGAGCTAACACTGGAGCCAGTGACGTTAATATGATATGACGCCTGTATCGTAGGAGTACACATCGTAGGAGTATCATGTAGTGTTTATTGCTTTCTTGTAAAATTAGATAGCCAGCACCGCAACCACAATTGACGGTGCACCGATATTACGCCTGCGTAGGCTGTTTTTTCAAACCAGTTTATAGACCTGGCGTGGCTCAGTGGTAGAATACCTGATTGCCACGCAGAATGCTTGGGTTCGATTCCTGCTGGGATCTTAATTTTCATTCTTTCCATTCGTTGAGTCAACGCTGCCGATGTTGGTTTTCCTTAACGCTCTAACATTTAGGTTACAATTGTCTGTTCTCGCCGTTCTTGGGTAGATATAAACTGTCAATCACCTGTGGCGCATACCCGTACACCGCGGCCCGTGGTAAACGGGTATGTGCCACACGTGTCTAGTAGAGAGGGTTTGACGACGTACGCGACAAGATTTTCATGCTATTCATGTCGTGACCCGACAATCATATTCGTTCAATCCTCTTACCCTCCCATGCCAATTTTGGTCTACACCAAGTTAAGGAGGTGACCGTGAGAGCACCCAGACGTAGGCGGCTAGATAGATAGATAGATAGATAGATAGATAGATAGATAGATAGACACGCTCAAAGTGCTAGAGGTTCGCTAAGAAATGCTTCGCATTTAAAAATACATACACGCAAAACGCAATGATGGAAAAGAACATGTCAACACAACCTCGCATCCGTCAGGAGGAGCTGTTTTTTGGAGCCAAAAAACAGCTCCTCCTCTTCAAATAGGTTGAATTTTGATTCACAATTTAGTTTTTCGCTGAAATAATTTTCTGAAACCATTTGATCTGTAGTCAATACCTTGTAGTGTAGTGATAAAGCTATCGTTTAGAATCAAGAAAATAGGATTGCTGCATCGGCACACAGATGCACATATAAGGGTGAGAAACTGGAGCGAGCGGATTCATCGCAGAGTATGACGACTAACGTAGCAGTTTACGGTTCCATATACACACATCAGCACGCAGTGATCGAGAAGTCATTACTCGGTCCTGCACGAGTGCTGGGCAGAGGTCGTAGACTTTACGATATCCTTCAGGCAAGGTGACGTCTTGCGGCGCGGCGCTTTCGTCTTGCACCGTCGCAAGTACACTCAGGCACGCGGACCGCTATCGTGAAGCAGGCCCTGTGACAAGCGGTAAATAAAGGCGGTTTTTTCCCGCAGGGAAACCCGCCGTTTTCGCTTTTGGTCAACGCATCAAATAAGGTGGACATGAGGAACACAGTGGCGAGCGCTTTCAACCGTGAACGTACACCGATCGGCGACCATCGGGGACAGCTACTCCCGAGCGGGAACGAGGAGCACGCTCGGACGCCGTGACATACTCGCTAGCCGAGATGCACGCCATGCCAAGTGGAGGAGCCAGGGACGAGGATTGCTCCGCGCATTCAACGTTCAGCGATTGAAGGACGCGTGTTTTTGAACGAAAGGTGGCCACCTATCTAAACATAACGAGTCATACGTGATCGCGCAGGTGATGCAAACAGGCATGAGAACTTGAATGCACATGCGTTCGACACAACGCAGGTCAAATGAAATACTATACACAAATTAAAAAAAAAACACGACAGCCTTGACCTTTTCTTTGAATGCTACCAAACTCGGTTCCAGCCACAGGATAGAGTCACTGTATATGCTAAGGTAGCATATACAGTAACTCTACCATAGGAACGCTTTGGACGCCCTCTGTGCGCGACAAAATGTCATGCTCATAGTTCTCATAGTTCGTATTCTCATATTTTGGATTATGGAAATAACTCACCACTTGAGTTATTTACCGTTACCGAAAGGGTTAATCACGGCGAAGTGACGAAACACCGACCAGGAAGCCTGGCGTTCTGCACTCAACAGAGCCGCAGGTACAAGGACCAATATAAGGTAAAATATTATGCACCTCAGTACCGCCTCTCGCGTCCCGACGCAAATACATCGTCAAGTCTTTTTTTTTTTTTTAAGCTATATGCTATCATCCACAATTGTGTCACGAACTAATCTAGGTTCCCTAATATGTTTCTCACAGACTAGGCTATATATTAACAACGCAGGAATACCTTCGTATCGAACTCATGCATCCTAGAATTCCTATGTACCACATATATGTGAATTTAAGAACACATTTGTCGAATCTGTTATACTTACTGTAACCTGCCAAGTTTTTTTTTCTTTTTTTCCTTTAAATTACATTGTCTCATTGGCGTAGCCAAGGAGGGGGGGGGTCATCACTCCCTCCCCGAATTTTTCAAATTTTGCATGTGTACATAAAGTTGGGAACACATACAAGCGCACACGCGAACATATTTAAAGGGTGACGCACCTAAATCATAATAATATATGGGGTTTAACGTCCCAAAACCACGATATGATTATGCGAGACGCCGTAGTGGAGGGCTCCAGAAATTTCGACCACCCGGGGTCCTTTAATGTGCACCTAAATCTAAGTACACTGGCCTCAAGCATTTTCGCCTCCATCGAAAAGGCAGCCGCCGCGGCCGGGATTCGATCCCGCGACCTTCGGGTCAGCAGCCGAACGCCATAACCACTAGACCACCGTGCCGGGGCTACGCACCTGCATCGTATGGCGCATTAATATTGAATCATGACGTTATTGTTATTTTTTAGCTAACATTGTATAAGCAGGAACAACCATATCTCTTGAAATCGAGAGTTCGACGGAAACCCGTCTGGTCGGGAAGAAACATGATGAAGGGAACGAAGTACACCGACCAAATAAAAGCTTAAAAGAAAACGACGTTTCGGCTTCCATACGGAAGCATTGTTCACAATGAGGCCAAACAACTATTAATGTCTCCTATATAGGTTTCAGCACAGGCGTGACTTCCAGTTTCTTTCCTTCCCGATGATACTCGCGTTTGTCCAGTCAATGGTGTGATCAGTCATAGCTGCATGCTCGGCCAGTGCATTAGACGCCACTTTCTTCTTTTCGACATCGTTCTGATGCTGACGCATGCGCTGTCTGAAGTTGCCGGTTTCCCCGATATAAACACTATCGCAATCCGCACAAGGGATTTTGTATACAACACCAGGAAAAGCTTCCTTCGGTAGCTTGTCCTTCCTACGTACAAGTGCTTGCCTTAACTTGCGTACAGGCACGTGGGCGACTTCTACGTCGTATCTACGCAGTAGGCGTGATAAGGTCTCGCTTATCCCGGGCACGTAAAGGCACGTTCACACCAAGCGCGGAGAAAATCCGAAAAGCGGAGACGCGGATCCGGAAATCGGATGCGGATTATCCGCAAAAGCGGAAAACCCGCGGCCGCTTGCCCGGATCGCTCCCGGACCGATTTTCTCCGCGCGAAAAAGTTGGCCGCTTTGGCCGCAGCCAATCAGGGCCCGAGAAGCGCGCGCGCAGTATTGCAAAATGGTAACACGTCTGCCGTGAATTGGTGGATTGCTCCATCCCCGCTGCGGAGCGGGCAGAAGGCAACGAGGTCGGTCTGAACAGCCGCGCGGCCTCGCTGCCTCTCCGCCTTGAAAATCCGCTTGCCCGTTTGCGAGCTCCGCGTTCGGTGTGAACGTGCCTTGAGGAACAGGAGCGCGTTTCTTCTGACTGACACTGCAGGCTGGGAGGCAACAGACAAACGATGTTCCACTGCGTTAATGAACGCTGGCGGGTAAACGCACGTCGAAAGGTTCTCCCGAACTGTCTTCACATCAGCGGTCAGGTCTTCCGGATTCGTGCATATGCGATTCGCACGACCTAACAATGAGGCAACCACCGACCTTTTTGAGTGTCAGGGAGGATAAAACCTGAAGTTCAGGTACCTGCCAGTATGCGTGCCATTCCTGTACACGCTGAAAGATAGCACCCCATTGTTCCTTTTAACGAGGACATCCAAAAAAAGGTTGCCTCTGGTCAGCTCCCAATTCCACGGTGAACTGAATGGAGTCGGCTTGATTGTTTAGATGTGTCGTGAATGCTTCCAATGCAGAGCGCTTGATGACGCAAAAACAATCATCAACATAGCGTAGGAAAATTCTTGGACAAGGGCTGAAAGAAGCGAGAGCCCAATTTTCCAGCCACTCCATTGTGAGGTTCGCCGCAGTAACCGAGATAGAAGCACCCATAGGTGCACCATGAACTTGCTTTTTGATGACCTTATCGAAACAGAAGTAGGTGTTGGCAAGGCAAAAACTGAGTAGCTTCCTCAAATCGGGGACATCAAAAGGCGTCCTTTCCGCTAGATGTGGATCAGCGTCAAGAGCAGCAGCACACGACTGAGCAGCGAGGTCAATGGGAATGGAAGTAAACAGGGAAACCACGTCAACTGAAACCATCACCTCGTCTTCTTCGAGGACCAAACACCTCACTTTTTCAACGAAATGAGCGGAGTTGCGTACGTGAGTGCTGCCGTTTCCAACGAGGGGTGATACAATTCTGTGAAGGTAGCCAGAAAGTTTGTGCAGGGGGGAGCGAGTGAAGTCAACGATGGGCCGAAAAGGGACATCCGGTTTACAAATTTTCGGTAGGCCATAAAGCGCAGGGGGCGAACCATTGTGGCAGAGAAGCGAGTAATACAGGCCTTTGTGCTCAGGCGGAACAAAGTGAAATACGTCCGAAATGAGCTTCTCTAGTTCCTTCTGCACCTTTAACGTTGGGTCAGGATTGAGCCGCACGTAAGTGGTCTTGAAGCAAATGCAGCATTTTTCTTTTGTAGACGGAAGTGTCCAAAACTACCGTAGCATTCCCTTTGTCCGCCGGGAGAATGACGATTGCAGCATTTTCACTAAGCTGTTTCACAGCACTGCGTTCATCAGTAGAAAGCGGAGAAGGAAACCTTCTGTGACGCAACTGAGACAGGACCGCGACAACGCGGGTTCGGCCTCATTGTGAACAAGGCTTCCGTATGGAAGCCGAAACGTCGTTTTCTTTTAAGCTTTTATTTGGTCGGTGTACTTCGATCCCTTCAACACGACCCAATTCTTGTATTTGTGACGACTTCCCTCTGTAATGTCTTTTTGACCCTGCGAATGAATGAATGAATGTGGCAGCTTTATGCCGCAATGAATTCGATACGATCAGTTCACATACAAAGAAATTAAAAGGTAGTCCATGGGATGCCATCGAAGGTTTTCGTTCCTTATTCCCGTTTGCCCCTAGGCGGCTGCTTCGCTCACCCAGCGTCACAACTGGCCCATATAGCGTCTCCCCTTACGAACAGCATGTCACAATGCCTTTTGTAAAAACATGGAGGACGCTTGAGCTTCGCCTTCAAGAGTAGAACGCGATAGCGTATAATCGCGGGCCCCGTGCGGATCGCCTTCAACCGTGCCGCAAGGAAAGGAACCCTTGTGCGCGTAACATTGGCCGTTTCGAAATATCCTAGAATGCCCACTGCAAGAACAGACCAGTTGCGAAGTGTCCACAACGCCATTTTTTTTTCCTTTTTGCAAATTGGCGAAGTACCCACTACGCGTCCGTAAGGCGCCACGCGCACCGGCGCAGCTGTAATCTTAGTGATGGGTGGCCAGCCTTCAACCACCCACTCGTTGCGCAATTCACATGTTTTGACGCCTGGTGAGATTCTACGATTCTGCCATGCAATATTACATACGTTAAGGGGACTACTTTAACTACATATAGAATTCTTATAGCGTTTTATATACATATATATATATATATATATATATATATATATATATATATATATATATATATATATATATATATATATATATATATATATATATATATATGTGTGTGTGTTTTCAAGCACTGGCGTGGCTCCGCGCAGAGTTGTTGAGACTTTTGACCCCTTCCGGAGTGGATTGCACATCTGGAAGTTTGTGTGTGTTTACCTGACTTTTTAAATGCATCCTACTGTCTGGAAGAACGTGTGTGTTGTGTGTGTTAAGGTAATTATAATGTGACGAATTATGCTGTGCGCAGTTGACAATAATTACAGGTAATATTTCCATGCATTAAAGACGAAGAAAAACTGGGTGGTTCCGTGGTAGAACACCTGCTTGCCGTGCAGGAGGCCTGGGTTCGATTCTCACTCGGACGAAATATTTATTTATTTGCATCTATCTCGAGTTTTTGCTCACGGACAATATCGATTTTTCGCTCACAGCCACCAACGACGACGCCGCCGACACCGAAATTTCTGCGAAACGAGTTCTTTAACGCTATCGCGTCAATGTGTGTCCGGTTCAAAACAATACGCAGAGGCAGCTTTCTTATCTGTGGGGTCATTTTGCAAGCATAGATAAGAACTACCGGCAGCATAAACATAATTATTTGGAAGAAATGGGGCATGTAAGTTACGGCTTCATTACTTTCGCACAAGCTATGCTTGAATCAGCATGCGCGCTTATTGTGTGTACACTCTGTGTGTATGCGTTATCTTGTGCTTGGGCATTGTTACCTGGAAAGTAATGATGCATACACGTGCATAAGTTCTTATAAAGTGTTTTTTAAATGCGAAGCATTTCTTAGCGAACGTTTGGCACTTTGAGCGTTTCCATCTATCTATCTATCTATCTATCTATCTATCTATCTATCTATCTATCTATCTATCTATCTATCTATCTATCTATCTATCTATCTATCTATCTATCTATCTATCTATCTATCTATCTATCTATCTATCTATCTATCCGCCTACGTCTGTGTTCTCATGATCGCCTACTTAACTTGGTGTAGACCAAAACTGGCATGGGCTGGTAAGAGTACTTGACGAATATGACTGTCGGGTCATGACATGAATAACGTGAAAATCCTGTGGTGTACGGCGTCAAACCCTTTCCTCCAGACACGTGTAGCACATACCCGTTTACCACGAGACGCGGTGTACGGGTATGCGCCACAGGTGATTGACAGTTTATAATAGATAGCGGCGAGAACAGGCGTTGGTAATTTAAATGCGAGAGCGTTCAGAGAAACCGACATCGGCAGCGATGACCCGACGAATGGAAAGATTAAAAATTAAGATCCCAGCTGGAATCTAATCCAAGCATTCTGCATGCGTGGCGGTCAGGTATTCTACCACAGAGCCACGCCAGGTCTATAAACTGGTTTAGAAGAACAGTCTATGCAGGCGCAATGTCGGTGCAACTTCAATTGTGGTTGTGGTCCTGGCTATCTAATTTTACAAGAAAGCAATAAACACTACATGTGTACTCCTACGATACAGGCGTCATATCATATTAACGCCTGTGGTTCCAGGGTTGTCTCCACTTTTATAGCAGTCTAATAAACATTACATTTGTATTCCTATGATTCAGCAAGCTATATTCAAGCATTGCTCGACCCCGGAGGAATACATTAACAAAAGTTGCGTATGATATTCACATGATTGCACCATAAAATGCACTTAGTTTCGATAATACTGACGTATATACATGTACTCTAACGTGAGGGCTGATGTTACGTCGCACCTGAAGTTACCCTTTAAACGCCAGTGTTGTCGACGTGCGTGGTAAGCCCACGATGTGCAGAGAGCTACTTACAAAAACACGTCGATACACCTCAATACGCTCGGCTCAAAGCCATAAAATACATAGTAGAAGTACTCGCTGACTGCTTCGCATGAAACCGATTCCCACAACCCGTGGGATCTGCCGAATTTTTTAGACAATACAGACTTTTTATAAAAAGTGCTATGGCAGTCACGCTCCAATCGTTTTTGCACACGTACCCTATGTTCTATGTCGAGGCGCAAATACTTTGCCGTAAATAAAATGACACTGACGAGACTAATTAACAAAATCTCGTCAATTAACCTTCAATATGCCGTTTCAAATAAATACGAAGACAGGGTGAACGCACAACGGTGAAGATAGCACGATACAGAGGCACGGCACGCTTCTCACTTTTCGCAATCCTCTAGTCGAGTAACTAGATAAGTTGAAGTAGCTTTCACCGAAGTGATACGCATAGCTCAGAGACAACGTTGCCTTTCCCTTTCGCTATCGGCATACGCAAGAAACGGCCCTCTAGGCACAAGAGTTCTCGTTATATCAGCATGTCGCCTACTTATCAACTCCAGTCAGTACATTCCTTTTTGGTTTTACGACTTTCCCAAGTAGTACTCGTCAGTTGGTGCATATTCAGTACGAATAGCAAACTTGGCGCCAAAAGCACGCCTATGCAGGAATAGACAGGGCGGGCGCTCGTCCTGTCTATGTGTCCCTTAGTGTTTCTATGTGCGTGGTCGTGTTTTTGGCGCCAAATTTACTATTCATATTAGAATTTCTCTGACCAGAAATATAGCGCACAACTTGGCGTATTGCCTATGTGCAAGGCAGAGCTGGAATGCCCTGCCATGTACTTAGGTAATGTTACGCACTTAGTTGCTGCGCCACAGGACGTGACTTACAAAGGGAAATTTTCCAGCCTTTCGTAGAGAAATTGAGATTACGTGGGTGTATGAATATGTTCAATAAATCGGAGAGAGAGAGAAGGACAGACATAACTGGTTTGTCTCTCTTTCTCGCCTCTATCTGCGAAACGTTTCGAAATTTCAGGGTGATTATATTCAAAGTCTTAGAGTGCTTGTTGTCGTCGTTGTTTCTATTACTGTTGTTGCCACTTAGCGACAAAAGACGGACAATTCGCCATTTGAATGATCAAGCTAAAAACTGTCTTTCTTGAATACGCTTGGCAGTCAGGGCTCCGCGTACTCACAAGTACAGGAAACTTCAGCAAATTGTGATGCTGGCGATGCCATTACCGAGGTTCGTCGGCCAATGGCAAATAGCGCTTACGAAAGAGACACTTCGGGAATTGAGACCCGGGAAAATTGTTAATGGCTAAAACAACGTTGCTTTCAAAAGTTACAACTAGAATATTGTCACGTAACAATATAATTAAACTTGTAACAAGAGAAGCGTTACACGCTATAACATGTAACAAGAGAAAATGTTACACGCTATAGTAGACTATTTTGCTTACCATGGTTTTGAAAAACTCCAGGAGGAGGAAAAAACTCCGTAAAAATTTCATTTTGACCACCGCGTACTCGTGAGCTCGCTAATGAATGATGCGCCGGTATCATTGCGAGCCCTCGTTGGATGGAAAATATGGCCCATGGTGCCGCATCCAAACAGTTCATTTTGCGAGTACTAGGGACGATCTGTATACTACGAGCATCAGTGAACCTTTACTCGCTTAGTAACTGATGGTTCCGTCCCACTGGGAGTGATGAGAAATCGCCGACTAATGAATGTCGCTGGAGCGAACCTTTCGACGAGGGGACGACTTTTCGTCAAGGGCAGCAGCTGATGAAGACGAGCCCACTTGGCGAAACGTTGGCTCCAGCGACGTCCCTTCTTCGAAGTTTGCTTATCCGTTCGAGCCTCCATTTTCTCCTGAACTTTTGTCTCAACAACGATTTCGGGTTTTTACGCGCCAAAACCATGGTTTAATTATGAGGCACGCCGTAGCGGGAAACTCGGGATTAATTTTGACCACCTGGTTTTCTATAACGTGCACCTATATATCTAAGTGCACGGGTGTTATTGCATTTTGCCCCCATCGAAATGCGGCCACTGTGCCACTTACCTGCTAAGCTTCCACAGGGAAGTACAGTTACAAATATATTTAGCTTGGGAACGTTTTTAATCTTCAAACACGCGTCAAGAAACTGCATTCACGGAAAATTTCTTACGGTTTACCAATTCGTAGGAGTACACGTGCCTGTCGATTGTTACTTCGTATCGATGGCTCCGTGGCCAATGGCAAACAGCTGTCACGAATAAAAAGCTTTATGAATTGAGCCCCTATTCTGGACTGCCTCGTAAAACAGCTTGTCCGGTACATAAACAATATTGTTTCTGTACACTGTACACGAACGACGGCAAAACATTTTTAATCGTTCAATGTTATGCCTCTTCAGTCGGTTTTTCTTTGAGGTTCGGCTTACATTTATGCGATTCAAGCTACCTAAAGAGGGCGCGTAATGATTGTGTCGCAGTAGCATTCGGGGTATGTATTGAGCATTACCGTTGTTAGCCCTTGTTACTTGACGACTTAACGATTGTTAAGTTTGTCCTTTCGCGATGAGTGCGCTAACTGATTTTTAAAGCAACGCTAAAGAGAAAAATTATTTTTCTCGTATTACCGTCTCACGATACCAAAAGCATCACACCTGCCGCGTGAAAATGCCCCGTAATCGAGAAAGCGCGACAGAAAAAAACATAAGTGGCGACGCTACTTTGAACTTCCCGCACCAATAACCATGACGTCATAGCTTTCGACGGCATCTACTAAGACCTATACCAAAGCTCAATTGGTAAAAAGTGAAGTGCATCCTCCTCTAACGGGACTAGAGATTGAACCCTTAGAGGAGGATGCACTTTATAAATATTCAGAAAATTTCGTTGACCCAATGTGCGCAAAATACGAAAAGGGACTTCGAGATTCGTGACATCACGCTGTCATTCACGTGCATAGACTTCGGCGCGAAATTTAAAAATGAAACTTTCACCTTTATTTTTTCTTCTATTAATAAACATACGATGGTGAAACTAACAATAGTAGATTTTTCAAAGAATAATTTACCAGTGTAAGCTGATTCGTAGTTTCACATTGGCGTCCCTTTACATGCAATATGCAACTGCTTTCCAGCGAACAAATGGAACATGTGGATTTACGTTTCTCCTCTTAAAACTGGACAATGTAAATTTTTTGACGTCTCGTATGTTTTTTTTTTTAATTCAGCATACGTTTGGGGAGAAAAAGCAGTATACAACCGACCAAAGTATAGTTTGTCTTCTGGCTAGTTTTACACTATCATGACCGTTTTGTTTGTCGGTTTTATTTCAAGGAGCCATGGCTGCCGGTTCAAACCTTACACCAGTACGTCGTTCGCTGGTTTACCGGTTCTTTCTAAAGTGAGTGGAATTGCAAACGGTCTCTCGGGAGTTCATACACTATAGAAAACTCAAATGTAGCAGCAAAACTTCTTTGCAGACTAGTTGGTTCATACTTGTAAACTCGACTTGCTGCGCAACCAGCAGGAATGAAGGAGGGAGACAGGAAAGAGCGCAGTTCTGCGCTCTTTCCTGTCTCCCTCCTTCATTCCTGCTGGTTGCGCAGCAAGTCGAGTTTTCAAATGTAGCAGTCCTCTAAATTTTTCACTCTCTTGTTGCCAGACAGGATAGTCCTCCTTACGATTTTTCTTTTTCCGTCTGTGCTTTCTCCTATAAATCCAAGCGCGTGCCACCTCACCTTCTTCCTCATACGTCATATCGGTGACCACTCACACCGGGCAGGACCATGCAGTTTGGCTCATATGTACGTATGAGCGAAAAGGATTTACATCACTCGTTCGATAACTGTTGATCGAACAGGCTCCTTGAATAGCTTTTCTTTTCTTGAAAATACAAATTTCGTAATCGCGATGGAACTGTTCACCGCTGTTTCTAAACTGTTCAGAACTGTTTCTAAACTTTAGCAGTGGCAACAGTGATGTTGAATTTATTAGTGAAATCTCTATTTTAGTGAAAAATATTTCCTGTAGCGTTATTTCGCCACTTTTCTGGTGTCATTGTTCTCGCTTTTACCGTAACCCGGCCTTGCAGTATATTAAAAATAGCAATATCTGTATGTATTTTTCCGCAGTCTTTGTTTAGGACTTTTATTCTGGTCTTCTTATAAGTCTCCCTCTGAAAACGTATGCCTCATACTTTTAGTAAAATAATTTACATTAACTTGCGCGCCTGCGACCAAGTGCTGTTGAGTTTGGAGACACCAAGTTTTAATGTACACTGCAAGGACCCTAATAAATTATTCTTGTTTTCCAGAATATGGTATTACACCACGTATCGAATCAATCCACAAGTAATACCATCCAAATGTAGTATTAATGTTCATAATATGTTTGCGTTCGCACTACCATTCTGGATTTCTGTACGTCCCCCTCACACAACGCCTTTGGGGGTCTGTAAGGTTGTTTTAAATAAATAAATAAATAAATAAATAAATAAATAAATAAATAAATAAATAAATAAATAAATAAATAAATATGGCTGCAATATGTCAAAAATGTGGCGAATGTGTTTCCTTACCTTGAACTGGGTGATCTCCAAGACCGTAGATTAGCAACAGCAGCGACGGCAGCAAAGTACCGCCTGACGGCAACCTCATTACAAGAAAGTCTCCTGGTCCACCTAGGTGGGCCTCAGTAAGCGACTCTACTGTGCAGCTGACTCTAGAGTTGTAGCTTCAATCAGCTGGTGCACGCGGGTAATATTTGCGCTAGTACAGCAAATAACCACGGGTGCCCCTGTTTTCACGCTGGCAGTATCCGAAGGACAATGTCAGCGATAGAGAGCTGAAACAATGAGATGCTGCGATACTTTCCCACAAGGTTGACATCTCGTCCTCCAATATCGATAAGGATTTTCACAACGACTGTATTCAATCATAGCGCCTGGGTACGAAGGACAAAGCAGTAATATTGTGCGAACGACCTGCGACAATCGGCATTTTCTGCAGAAAGTAATACCAGATTCTTCGCGTATCTAGAGGTGCGGTTTCCGTCGCGCAGCTATCATGCGGAGATGTATATTAAATAGATAACAGAACAACGATTGGTGCTTTGGCGATTTCTCTTTGTTCGATAACGTTCGTCGCTTGCAGGTCGTTCATCTCTCATTACTCTGCGCACGTAGCCGCAAAGCTGTCTCTGCAGCTGTCAATGTCATCATCCGCAGGTATTACGCAGGGCATTTGAACTGATGGCCTCTGACTAAACATAAGAAATGAAGACGTAAATACGTAGTTCACAGCCTTGCTTTTACGTACGGGTGTCTACAGTCGGCTTGTTCGCTGGTGCCACCCAATGGCTGAAAAAAAAAAATGTAGCGTCTTTTAAACCAATCTTATCTCATTCATTCATTAATTATCCTTCAAACTATACACACCCAGTACGTAATAAACTGTTGGTCCAATAGCCGAAGCTGGAGTAGGGCCGTGCCCGTATTCAGACAGCATTTAAGCTCATGTAAGTTATATAACCCAATAAATTGGTACGAGTGTCGAATGTGAACAATGAAGGCAGCAATTTTACTTATAAAAGTAAACGTACCTCAAACGTTTATATGAAGCAAAGAACAGCAATGACCAAAAACGTTAAACATACACAAAATGATAAACGAAATATCATAATGTCGCCTTGTCCATTGGTAGTCATAGCTCATTCTGTCTTTGAGAAATTAAGATCTTTATGGCAAACCTAAAGTTGCCTTTTTAGTTGCAGTGGCACCAAATTCGGTACTTAATTGCTGTGTTTTTTTTTGTTTTTTTTTTTTACTGCTGGAGTGGGACTAAGATTTCGGTATATATACCGCTGATACACAGGCACACGAAACGCCTTTGGACACGGGCACGTTTGCTGGAGAGACATTTACGCAGGTGATACGCGACTAAGGAATATCTACTCATTGGTAAGGATCACCTGTGGAAATGGAGGAAATCGAACACATTAGCCTTGTGCGCAGCTCTTCAAAAATATTTACGTGACAAAACAGAACGGTGCTACACGCTAGCAAAAGAAAAAAAAACTATTTCCCATACTTTGAAATGGCGTATTTCGCCTTGCATAGAACATTGACTCTGCGATGCTCTTGTATCGTCATATCTGCTGCCATAATTATGATCGTAACCGCATGGCTTCGTTGACATGCGGCTTACACGGGGCAACAGGGTTCGCTCGGTTCTAATTCTATGGTTAGTCCAGGTTACGCAAGCCCAGTATATTCAACTCGATGCTTATTTTCCGTTCATACCAGCCCATAGTCAAGCGACTTCCACATTCACTGATCAACGGGAACGCGATAGTGCACGTTTTCACAACGACTGTTCCAATATCGGAAAGATGAATGAGCTGGTCAAAATGCTGTCCACGCTGAACAACTGAAATGCGATTGCAGCGGACCGGCTAATCACCTTACAATACTAAAATCTGTCAGTCACATTATATTTCTACCTCACATTCAGCAAGCGTACAAACAAATGCTCATCGGCCCATATGATGATAGCTCGCGCGTGCATGACATCGATCAGTGCGCATATCGAAAGCCCGTCACCGATTGTTGCCTTACTCCAACTCAAATTCACGGGAAAACGAGAACAAAGGAAGCTGAGCGGCGGTTTTACGCGCACCGATCGGAGTTACGCGTGCCAAAACCCAATGCCGATCACGTTGGCGAAATCGGTTCGCGTCGGTTTCTCTTTTTTTTTTTCGCTCACTTCAAGATATTCGATTAAAGGCAGTACCGTCTTCCCAGCGTTGTCGCGGCTCCCTCGTTATCTGCATAGCGGCGCGCCGCAGGATGAAGGCAATACAGAACGAAGGCGAAAAATTCCACAGCATATCCACGGGGTGAATGATGATGAGTGGGGCGAAGCTCTCGTACGGCAGGATCTTGGCGGCGGCGTCGCGCAGCTTCACGCCCAGTACATCATCAACGACGTGAGATCGGGCCGGTTTATACTAAAGGGTCGATGAGAGTCATGGCGACTTGCAGCTCACTTTAATTTTACATGTACGCTGTGAATTTTTATTGTTTAATCACGCACAGGAGAAATCTCATCAGGCACTACCTTGGAGGTAAACAATGGCTGCTAATGGGGAATGAGAGACAGAAGAAGTCGGCTTTTAGCTAACACTTGCACTTCTACTAACGTTTCCTACTGGAACATGCCAATGGCTGCTAATGGGGAATGAGAGACAGAAGTAGTCGGCTTTTAGTTAACGCGCACGCTGCGAATTTTTTATTGTTCAACAACGCACAGGAGAAATCTCCCACCGGCACCACCTTGGAGGTCAAGATCTGGTACTAGCGTTAAGACTGGTACGCACTACATACAGGGGACGAACGGGTGCCGCTATAAGGAGCTTCGCCCCTAAAACCAGCAGCTATCAGTTGAATTGTTGCGATATGCGACTGCTTTCGTTTTTCGCGCCTAAAACAAGATGGCGGACAGCGCTTGCGGTATTGTCGGCGGATGGCGCTCTACATTTTGAACATCCCCCTGCTGTAACTAACTTCAGCCATAAGTGGTTGTTGAAGCTATTTGCAGCTAAAGTTAACGACTGGGAGCTGTAACAACGAAATTTCGAACAGTGACACCAATATTTTGAGTGATTCCGACGTATCTTTTCTACACTGACTACCACAGTTCAGCACACTGCTTTATCTCAAATAAACGTTCTGGAATCTGGAATTAACCCTTTCTTGCTTTGGTTAGAGAGAAACGACCACTTGACGTTTGAAGTTTTTCGGGCGTTGATAACATTTGTTCCCTTAGTGAAAGTGAGTTAAGAAAGATGCAAAACGGGACGTTGATATAGCTATATAGTCAATTGCAGTTCAATCAAAAGTGACTTGCTTTATGGTTAGGCTGTTGACATTGCAACGGCAGTTTGAAAAGCATTATATCCAGTAAACATTCAATTGAAGTGTTTAGCTTAACCTTTGTAACGTAGTGCTGTTGCACTGGTTTTGTCCAATAAACACGACAGAGATTCGTATACATATAGTTGATTGGCATGTAATCACGAATTTCAACAAGTTATCTGCTTCAAAACCCTGATAACTAGGGTGAAATTTTCTGCATACGAATGTTGCTAACGGATAATTAAGAATATGTTAGAAACTCAACGCGGAACACATGCAATCATGCTCCATCTGGTTAACCATGCTCCCACGATGTAAAAATTTACTCCAGGCCATTAGCAAGTATTCCTATGGCTGGACAAGAATTCCCTTCCGCGTTTTAGTGTATGTTGTTGATAACGTATAATGTTTCTTAACGTATAATGTTTCTTTTTTTTTTTTTACCAACTCCACTCTTAACATTTATATTTAGTATTGAGGTACAATACGAATAAAATTAAAATAATGGGCAGCTCGCCCTATAGCGATTGCTAAAAATCGGGCTATGCGTTGTTTCGCTTTATAAAGCTCCAACGTAAATAAATAAATAAATAAATAAATAAATAAATAAATAAATAAATAAATAGGAAAGAGGACAGGTGCGGTGCTCGCTTGCCGAGCATTGCCAACCGTTTAAATGTTAGAATCAGCCATAAGCAAAGCAATATAGCACGCTTCCATAATAGGGGCGGTTCGGCAGGCCAAACAACTTGTACATGAAGTTCACAAAAGAAGTAAATGACTCATTTGAAATTGTAGCAAACCAACAGCTAGAGGAAGATGCCAGCTTTTCCACGGTGAGAGTGAAAGCAAGAAAAGGCGGGCAAGAGTTTTTCAATGTAAGTGAGGTAAGGGCGCTGCTTGCATCATGAGCGTAAGGGAAAAACCATAAATGAGAGCACTTGCCCTCCTCCATACGTGGTTTCAGTTTCTTTTTAATGCGAATAGCATTTCTTTGGCTATCACTACGAACTCGCGATAGGTAAACGATTCTGTTTTATATATTGAAGTTACTGGAACACCAATGTATTTCGACGCGAATTTATCTCAGAATAGTGAACGTTGTTGAAAATAGCGCAGTTAGATGTCATTTGAACATGCCTACATATATGCCTCATTGACATTTTGACAACTACGTGAGTACTTGTCGAGTTATCAATACAATTGTTACTAATCAATTAAACCTCATTAACGAAAAAATTAGTGGTGGCTACTCCAGTCTACTGGGAACAATATGTACTAGGTTTGCTTCGCCTAACGCCGTTCCTTTTTTTTTTTTTAAATCATGCTGCGCGGTAGATGGGACACCCTGTATATGCTGCCGCTCACTTCGAAAGCTTTACCATCATTAGCTTGGTTGAATGTCCACTGCTAAAGTATACTTGTATACACACGTACTTGAGGGCCGAGCTCCAGTACGTGTGTAAGAACTCGGAATATCAGCAACAACTTTGGGCTGTCCAGAGAGCCTGCGATGCGGCGGTTAGGCTAGGTCTAACTGTCCCCACGTGGGAGCGGCCCGCGGTGTCACCCTAAGAGGTGGCACTTCTCCGGATCTTTAAATAAAGTTCTTCGTACCGTATACACACGTACTGTACCCCTGCAGGGCGAAAGCCTCTCTACACCATCTGCGATTGCCCCAGTCTTGCGTGCACAGATTCTCTTTTATGACTGCAAACTTTCCTATTTTATTTCATCACACCAACTAACTTCTCTGCAGTACTCTTGAATGTTATCTAGGACGCCTGCTGCTCCTTGTTTGCTCTGTGGTGGGCGTAACGCCAGGGGAGTGGAAGTCAGCCGTGTGGATCATTTTTCATTCCATAGCTGCGTAGTCCTTAAATTCTTGAGCTTTTTTTATTTTTTGTAAGCGTCCAAGTTGCTGTCCCATATATTAACAATGCCATAATGCAACGTATACACAGTGCAGGATAGCAGCAAGCTGCCGGCCACGATTTGGCAATGCCTGCGCCGTATGCGCTCAAGACCATTTTTATTTGTCGGTTAATTTCCCTTCGCTTTAGCAGTATCGCGCGTTACTGACCTAAGTACTCTCCTGCACTGACTATAGAGACCCCCCAATATTAAATTCATCGACAGCATTACTAACGATGGAAGATACCCTTTTTTGGAAGAAATCCCCCTTTTTTTTTAGTAAAATTTGAGTTTTGGATACTCTTTCTTAGGAATAAAAAAGATGCCGTTTTTTGGAATAAATCAGATTTGGCAAAAACAACGCTCCCGCAATCAGCTTTAAATATCTCCAGTGAGCAAGCGACACCTAAAACTAAGTGCACCGGTGCTCTTTGCATTTCGCCCCCATCGAAATGCGGCCGCCGTGGTTCAAGTAGTGACTTTACGGATAGTCCGTTACTTTTGGTAACTCGGTAATGCAGTTATCTTTCCTAATTGTACAGGTACCATACTTCCACCAACATCTTAAATAACTTCAAATATAGGCGGAGAGTACGGGGGGGGGGGGGGGGGCTCCAAAGAGGTACACTTCCACATGCGTGCCCATAAGAGAAAAGATAGTACGCAGTTTTTATTTATTAGCAAAGGGTTTTACTACAAGTTCGGTGACCTAAAAGCAACTCAAATACTCGTCCAGAAAACAACTTTCGACGGAAAAATTCGTAACCCACCTTCGCACTAGGTCTAGTGGTAGCAAATGGAATTTTCTACCATCTGGTAATTATTTTTGGCCATCTTAAATTGTACATACACAGTCATAATTGAAGCTTCCTGTGCCAGCATTAGCGCATTCTCTCCTGAAAAAAATTCGGCAGATTCCACGCATTCTCAGAATCAATTTTATGCGATGCAACAAGTAGCAGCCTATACGACCTTTTTCGCTTTGAGCCAGGCATTACGAAGTGGATCGATGTTTTTGTGTAAATCGAAAAATAAATCTAGTCTCCCACTAGCTATCTTAATAATGATACAGCGGTGTCGGCGCCTAAGAGACTAAAGCTGTATTAAATTCTTTAAGTTGGAAGTCAGGCTCTCTCCCTTCCTATATATATATATATATATATATATATATATATATGTGTGTGTGTGTGTGTGTGTGTGTGTGTGTGTGTGTGTGTGTGTGTGTGTGTGTGTGTGTGTGTGTGCATGTGTGTGTGTGCGGAGAGAGAGAGATATGTGGAAGAGCCAGTGCGGATCCCGCCCCCTCCGGGAAAATGAGAACTCTCAGCCTATGACTTCAAAGTCATGTTGCTACGAAAATTTTTTGTTCTAGTGCCTTTCCTTCACGGCAAGAAAAAAAAAAGTACTTAATCTAAAGTGTCGTGGTAAGACATTCTTGCGGGTGTTAAAAGCCGTGGCTCTGCGACTTGCGCCTTGCCTACTGGTGGAGACATTTTAAGCACCGCTTTCGCAGACCGTCACTCATCAAAATGCTGTCGCGATTCAACACAGAAATTAAACTTGAAATACCAGTTTGTAATTATTAAAAGTTCATCTAACACTTGATGTGCTGCAAATGAACTTATTCAAAATAAAGCTGGTTAAATTTGCGATTGCATTTCTGGTTGATCCTGAGTGAGCGAAACCGATAAAAACGTGAAGCTCCCAGATACACGCAGGTGAATGCGAAACAAAAATCGCCATCTCATCAGATTTCGCGCACTGCCATGAAGCCACACTCCAAGATTCTACATGAGCCACCCCCGACTTTAAAGAAAGAACATGGAGAAAATATTTCTCTCGTATTACCTTTCACAATATCAAAGAACAACATTTGCCGCGAAAAGACGCCTGGTAAGCGAGAGAACGCGCAAAGAAAATGCAGGTAGCCACGCTAGCTTGTAGTTCCCGCACCAACTCGCTGTGGCCTCACAGAATTTCACGGCGTCTACCGTGGAATATAAAAGTTCTTAACAAACATGAAGTACACTGTCCTCTGAAGGGCCCAGGGGCTTAGCATGCAAAGCTTCAGGAAATTGTTCAATGTGGCCTTTCGAAGTAAAAAAAAAGTCCGTGACGTCATTAGGGCGAAATTTAAACATGAATCTTTGACTATTTTCTATTAATAAACCTATAATGATGAAATTAACGTGAGACAACAGTCGCACTAGCAGTATGCTTCGTCAATATACGTATACCTCATAGGAGGCGCTGGTTTCGTTGAAGCTCGAGCTGCCTGAGGACGCTAACTAACAGTAAGTAGTTGCAATTAAGGTATATTCAGGGGAAGGGATATATCTGCTCCAAGAGAAATCCGGAAAACACTCAACACATTGTTCGAATGCCAGGATATATCCCCAATAAGACCCGTTAAAGGCACGCATCCTTCAGGTTTCAATGTGGATGGAAGTATTAACTGGTCAGCGGGTGATATAAGCAAAATCAGACGCGTTTAGAATATTGGTTGACAAAAAAGCAGGAAAGATATTGATAGAACCACAGTCAGTACAGACATAGATAACAGTACATCATTGAAATGGAGGCTTGTATCATGAAAGAAACCAAAAAGATAGGAATCTGTAGTGCAATAGATTAAACAAAACATTATTAGGCTAGGCGACTACTGGTCGCCACCCCATTTCAAAGGGGATGCCATCTACAATCAGTATTAGCGGCCAAAGTTGCGAAATCGCGCCAGTCAAGTCGCCAACTTTATGGTTGTGCAGTATGCGAAATTTCGATCATTATTCTCCCAGAAAACAGCAGTCACAAAAGGCAATCTCCTGAGTGGTCAAGCATTGCAACATTTACTGCAATATGTGCATACATTGGTATGTGCACTTTACAACAAGATTTGCATGAGTCATAGGCGCGTTGACAGGAAAATAAATATGGTTGAGAGAACAACGTATGTAAAGGCAATAAAATTGAAGTCATGTAGTCTGTTCTAACCAAGATTCTTGGTTAATGCTTAAAAGGAGCTTCAGTAAAAACAACAATAAGAACAAAGATGAAGAAAAGATCACATTCTGTGTGGCACAAGTAGCTGCAAACTTTTTCCACATGCACATCATCTGCATTGCAGAAAGATCACTAAACAAGTCAGCAACATAGTTCAGCATCACAGTATTATAGCAAATGCTACAACATAGCAATTTATGTGCACAACAGACTCTGAACAGCCACATAAAAATATGTTATGTACAGACTACCAGTAGAAGTCAATTGCAAAAAAGACACCGTATATCCAGTTAAGAACTGCACAGCAGAAAAAAAAGTAAAAAATCTATGTACACTTGTCAAACAACTGCATGCAACATTTCAAATATGTACCAGCATATATAGAATAAACCATTGCATCCAGTTGTAGACAGAAAACTGCTGCACAACACACATACATATTACCACAAATAAAACTCCAGGTTTCAGGACATCAAAAATGAACCAACATTTACTTTCTAACTGTAGTCAGCACGTTTCTACAAATCGAATAAAAAAAAGCTAAAGCTAGTTCAAGCAACATACCACAGACAAAAAAAATGTAAGCTACAAATATCTAATCATTTACAAACGAAGAAGGTTGAAAGAAACTCCCGCTAACTTAGTAAAATTTCAATATAGAAAGTCACTAAAGTGATACATGGAGACACATTTGTAATAAGTTTAGCACACAAGTGACAATGCTTTGCAGCATGCAAATGTTGCTGCACTCAGCATTCTAGCAGCCAGAACATTTCCCTGTCATGCTCTTTCTCAACAACCTTCATAGCATTTTTCTAAAAGCTTTTAAAAGCTTAAGAGTTAATACCCTTAGGTAACCAATAAGTCACTTGAAGGTGACCGCAAATAAGAGCATTGAAACACTCCCTATACCATTCAACTCTTAGTGCAAACCGGAGAAAAATCTGTTAATTTCTTAAAAGTGCAACCATTGGTGAATGTGCTTCCTGATACACTACATAAGCACCTGTGCTGCGCTTATGTTGCAACATCTAAGCTAACGAAATCTTAAATATAGGATTGCTCTGCCTAGCACCTCAGAGTCGTGAGTGCACTGCAATGGTGGTGCAGGGAATTGGAATGATCATACAAAAGCTGATGGCTTAAAACTAGGTACCACATTAACCACAGCAACTACATTAATCCCCAGGATTGTGTTACCTACCTGCAACTTGCACTCGATTGTTGACACTTAACCCCAGCTATTCTGATCCCAGTTATAAAAGCAACCAATTTCATTGCATTATGAGTTTGCTGCGACACATTTACCACTGGTCAACCACATGGCATACAAAGTACAAACCTCATACGATACAAATGCAAATAAGTTTACTGGGATGTTCGGACTGACCTTAATTGAGCAACTCGGGAACATTTAGTATGCAGTGACATTTTTCTTCAGGTTTTCATTTATGGGGTTTGGCATCCCAAAGCATCAGGCTATGAGATATGCGATAGTACATAGTAAATAAATAACCTATTATCAGCATCAAAACAAAAGAAGCATAGCTACATTATGCCTTCGTAATTATGTTTCCACCATAAGGATACCGTAATTTGCAAGTAACTCGCCCAATAATTCTAAGTACCCTGCACCAACATATTTTTCACATACATAATACATCATATACAGAAGATAACTGGCATATTTAGCACTCAATGCCTGCACGTATACATGCATTGCCCAGAAAAACATAGTATCCTTAATACAGTCATTACTATTCCAACCGTTTTAAAATTTTAACATTCCAATATTTTATAATTGCAGAGCTTTGGACTGATTAACCAATGGCTGAAATCTACGGCCTGGCATTTCATGAGTATCTTATTTCATAAGTGAAAAACAATGGAGGAGGCCTCGAACACTGTATGTGCAAGCGAGCTACCTTGTGCAGGATAGTAGTAGATATACGTGCCTATTCAGCCAAATTACATTTGACTCGCATATTACTAGCAGCATCATCCAGCATTTGTTAACGTTCCTTTATTGTGGCCAAGAAGGATTGCTGTGCCCGATAAACAAATTTCTCGTACATATAATGCAACTATTCATAACGCACCTTCAGGTGTTTCAAAGGAAGCACATGAAAGCCAATATTCCCAATCCTACACATGAATGTTTAATAAGGATTTCTGAAAGAACATTAGAGTTATAGCTTTTATCTATAAAAAAAAAACAGTACCTGGATAAGGCCATAATATTTTAGAGCACAGACCTTAAAAGCCCGTTGGTGGTTTTCCAATTATCCTGGAGCGTAGTAATCAAATGAACGATTCACAAAGGAGAGAATGAAAGAGCAAATGTAGAGTGCAGTGGAAATAAATTCACAAAACAATAAATTTGACAGGAAAATCGTTGGCGGTAGTGGCTTTCGTACCTAGGTCTCCATGCTCAAAGGCCAAGCATCTTAGCCACAGGGCTAAATACTCAGCTTGCAGAAGGTGAATACAGACAAACCTCGATATAATGAAGTCACACTTGCAGCAGAAAACTTGACTAATATAGTGAATTTTGTTAAATTGAGCCGTTATTTGTTGAAGCAGTAAAAAAGTACAACAGCTTGCGCTATCATTCCTGGTGGTAGTATTTTGTTAGTAGCGAACTATACACAAAATTATTGCAAGAATGTTGTGCCCGATTGTGTAATTAGGAACGTCGGCACCTGCGATACGTGGTATGTGTGGCCCATACCATAGCAGCGGATCTCGGATGTAATTATGGTTTCTGGTACACTGCTGTGTGGGCGGCCTCGCGACCTGCGGCCACGGCGGATGCTGCAGTGGTGTTTCCTGCGCGCGCAATTTGAATGTGCAAAGCACGTACAATTGTTTTGCTGCTCGAACCCGACTTTAGATTTTTGCTAACACTTGCTAGCCACAAAGGTTCCAAGTATGCTCCAAAAAGCCAAAAGTTCCATTAAACAGAACGATAGTGGGAAAAAAATAGTTTTCAATGCAACAAAGACTGGAAAATAAAAATAATTCCTTACATCGATGATATCATTAAATTGAGGTTTGAATATATATCTGAACCATATGAATGCGTCATACTAGTGTACAATACAAATTAAAAGAACACTTTCTATGAAGGTTCTGTGATGTTGGAATAAGAGCCCTCTCAAGGACAACATGTGAAACTGACATGAAGCATTGTATACATAAGGAAAGCTCTGACTGTCAAAACGTAATGCCAAACACTTCACATACCCACTACATTTTGTGGTAACGGGATACTCCTTCCATTGAGGAGTTTTCAGCAATCAAAATTCCACCCATTGATATAGACTACATTACAAACTCAAGGAGGTTGCACAGTGGGCAACTGCAGCAAGATGCAGATGAAAGCTAGGAAGAAGGGAAAAGCACACTGTGCTGATGCTGCTCGACAGCTACATTCCAGGGAAGGCCGCAACACAGAATAAGCATGCGATACAGGACGTGATCAGGAACAAAGGCCACACTACTTGCCTCTCTTTCGTCGTCTCATGCTGGTCTTGCTTAACATTTACACAGAACAATGCTTGTGCTGTAACGCCCTAGTGGGCATGAACCACGCATTGCCATGCTCATGCTTTCTTCCTAAACAATGATCGATGCAACTGCTGGAACTGCTTCATCTGCCACTGCTTCTAAATGAACTGCAGAGCAGAGGCACAGCGCAGCCAATGCCACAATGCTCCTGTGCTCAAATTTCGCATTAGGAGGTATTAAAATTTAAGTGAAATTAAAATTTTTCAATGCTACGGCACCACATATTCTTATGACAACCTACCACTAACTGCTCGCAAACATGAAAAACGGCACGGGCAACAATATGTATGTGCAGAGAAGCATAGACTTATTGGCAGATTTTCCTAGAGGGCGCTAAAAGGAATTTCAGATCAAAGTGGAGGATAGTTTAGACAGGAGTGATGAGATGCACTTCTGATTCTGACCTGCTCCTTTACACAGGGATAAGAGGAATGGAGACCAAGAAAAATGAAAAAGGACTGCTAGTCTTTTCATGACACATTTATGCTAGCCATATGCCCTTGTAATGTGTGTACTATCTACAAAGAACTTATTTGTAGCTGGAGATCTTTATAGATGTACATAACTACAGAAACGAATTACAGCATCTCTACGCTCCATACTTAAGAACCTTTACAGAGGCATTTTAAAAAGCAGCAATTGCAATGTTCGCACAACACAAAAACATGCACACAAGAGCGACAAACACAGAATTCAGATAAAAACAGATCACTGTCAGGATCACAAAGAACACCAATATAATGATATGTTTCACACTGCACCAAATGCACTGATTGACGAAGTAGGTAGTAGTACACAATCAAACGACAGATGTCATAGTATGAATGCCAAAACGAGCTAAATAAGTCTGAGCAGGCCTTTGCGATGAGACAAAGTAACAAAACACTACAATATGAGATGCAGCACTATGTATACCAAGCATTTTGCCCAGTCGTAAGAAATTTTCCATGCCACTACCTCTGAAAGAATGCCACAGTGGTGACAAGCACTACTATCGAAAGGAGCGATGCGTGGATGCCACTGGCTCCATCTGGCTCAGACTCTCTTTCCAGCTGTGAATCCTGCTTCGTCCGCTTCACAGCATTGCAGTCATTTCCACACTCAACACCATCACAGATATCGCACAATGTTGCTTTGTGGGGACTGTAGAACATTCTAGCACTGCGAGCTGAAAAGAAAGTTGTAGAAAAAAAGATTGATCAGCAAAAGCTTCCGTAAATCGGTTTCAGTTGCGTTCACTGAAAAAAAGCGTTCTTACTCAATTTCCCAAAATATTTAGGACACCTAAAGGGGCCCTGCAACACTTTTCCAAGAATCATTGAATGATTTCGTTATCATATTTTATTGCCTCACAAATTGATTGCCGCAAAAATTTTTCGAATCTATGAAGTACGAGCAGAGTTACAGGGAATTGTTGCACGCTTTAAGTGTTTACCCTCTCCTTTCGTCTGGAGGAGAACACCTGAAGCTACGTAAAGGGGGGGGGGGGATGACAAAGGGGCAAGAAGCCACCTCAGCGTTCATCAGGACCTTGAGTACTTCCTTTTCTTTCTTTGAATGTGTCAGCTTACTTTCGGTGTGGTCACGAGTGCGCTAGTGTAATTCTGTAGTGTGTAATTTTAGCACACTATTGAGTACGACACCGTTATGTGGTGGCACATTGTGGCGGCCTCGGTAACCATGCAGAACAGTGCTAAATCAGCCAATGGCCATGTCCTCCTCTTGGCGACACAGTCAGCAAAACGATGCCGTAATTTGTAGAGAAAAGGGCAAGAAACTCTTGGCTGCCTTTGAAACATAATCGTAGATCTCCTGTCGTGTGCATTGCCATAATTTGGTTGTTGAGACTCCTGTGCACATGTGAGCCAATTGGCAGTGTTTCCTGACCACGTTCAATAAGTGTTGCAGTGCCCCTTTAAGAAGACAAGCACAAGGCAGTACTTCTGGACACAGGTGAATATGGAGAATTCGAAACTTTTACAACTCCAGAAATCTAGAACTGCAGCCACCTGGATGAGGTAGCTCACAATAAAAGCATGTTACTTTATCTTTATATGCACCAAGGTACAAGCAATTAGAATTAAAAGCAAGAATGTCTTCAAAAATATTGCTAATTCAGTTAGCAGGGTTACATTTCTTAGAAACAAAATTTAGCACTTGTGGTAATAAATATTGACATGCATAGTTGTTTGTATTTTTTTCCTCGCAGTTTTTTGCCATCTGCGAAATGTTACAAGGTTACAATTCAGCGCAAGACGTGAGTGGATGCATCGGAAGTTTTTCGAATGTTATCGATTCTGCTGTTTGATCAGATTACATGCATATGAACTGTTATGTACATTATAAAACTTGCATGAGCCACAGCAATTGCGCTGGAATGCAAGATGACGCATATATAATGAGTGATGAACCGACGTGCTTCAACTGAGGATCAGATTTATAATAATTGTTGGGGTTTAACATCCCAAAACCAACAATATAATTATGAGGGACGCCGTAGTGGAGGGCTCCGGATATTTCAACCACCTGGGGTTCTTTAACATGCACCTAAATCTAAGTACACGGGCCTCAAGCATTTTCACCCCCATCAAAAATGCGGCCGCCACGAAAGAGATTCGATCCCATGACCTTCGGGTCAGCAGTTGAGCACCATAACCACTAGACCGTGGCGGTGTTGAGGATCAGATTTCAACGACCAACAACTCTGCTCACATTATTATTGTATTGTGAGTGTTGCCTGCTTTTGTTAAGCACAGATTCACCCAATAAGGTGCTTGTTCATTTATTTGCACTTCATGTTACCATTTTCTTCGCTGTTGCAACGTGAAGTTATACTAAGCATAGTGCATACACATGGTTCCACTCAACGTAGCGAAAATACAGTAAAAGCTCGTTAATTCGACTCTCGTTAATTCGGAAAATCGGTTAATTCGGACACGTCATCTGGTCCCTGTAAGTATATGCATCACTCTATGAGACTGGGCGCTCGTTATTTCGGATAGATTTGACCGCAAATCGGATAATTCGGCGACTTTTGGGCTGCTAGCGAGGCTCGAAAACGAAAAAAGAACAATTAGGAACAAAAGTGAAGCTCAAACGCAGCATCGCCATGGACATCAATTATCGGCTTGGCTTGACTTGAGATTGGTTGAACGCCTTTTCTTCGCGCGTGATAGCGAGTGGGTTTGGCGTGGTGTTGCGGTGTCATTTTTGTTGCTTTGTTCCCGTTGGTGTGCTGCATCGTTGAACGCCGTTTTATCGAGGAACAATTCAGTACGACTCCTTTAGCTTGATCGTTGCTGGTGCTTTTATGCCGACTTCTCGTCTGAACGCACTCTCCGCCGATGGCAACGCTGGCGAAGCGGCCCACGTACGAGGCCAAGGACTTCACCACCAAAGTAGAAATTTTGCGTGCCCTGAAAAATGGGCTCTCCCGGCAAGAAGTAGCTCCTGTGCCATGACGTCGGCAAACAATACGACGTGAGTCTCCTGAGCGCAGTTAGCATTCTTCGCGCATGTGTGGCAGAGCACGCCTGCGCACGCCATTGCCAACTGTTTCAGGCACAGTGGCTTTGTTGTACCCGACTCCAGCGATGCCGCAGTGGCCGAAGTGTCGCCGAACGACGGTGCCGATGACTGGCAGGATTTCGGAAGTGTTATGCCTGATGCAGTGACACTCGGCGATTATATCCGGCATTGATGGCGTTGCCACTGCCGGCTCTCTGACTGATGAGCAAATCGTCAAGGAAGTGATGCATGGCGACGAATAGAATTTTGTTTTGGCACTGCAGACAGCATGCAAGCTGCTGAGCACCTTGAAGGGCTCAGAAAAATTGTGTCCGTGCGAATTTCTGCTCGAAAACAGAGACGCATCCGCGATTACCTTGTAAAGTAAAGGTATGTTGAAAAAACTCTTGCATTTTTTGTGTTTATTTCGACCATTCGATAATTCGGACATTCAGTTAATTCAGACATTTTTTCCGGTCCCTAGAAATCTGAATTAACGAGCTTTTACTGTATAGGCGAAAGAAAGGTGTACAGCTGGCTTTCAAGCGTTTTAGTTTCAGAGAATATAAATGTAGATTACCGTATTTACTTGCGTAATGATCGCACCCCTAAATTTTGTCGTCTAAATTCGATTTTTTTTTCCCCGCGTAATGATCGCACCCCAAACTTGCCGCATCGATATGTCGTGTGCCAAGTCTAGCCGATGATCATCATGTTTATCATCTGTCGAATGTTGCGCTAATAACTCTTCAAAACTCGCCAAGTGAACTGCACGCACCAAACATATTCGTAATTTTTGCCCGGCGTTGGCGGAAACGTGCCATTTAGGATTGCAGTAAAGGCAAATGCCGCAGTTTTCACTGAATGCCCGCCATGTGTTTTATGTCTGTGGCAGCTGAACGCGCCCATCTTTGTTTCTGTGATCTGAAAGCAGGCATCACAACGCTAATGCCGTAAATTTACTGATTTAAATGAAAGCATTCCTTATTTAGACGGAAGAAACTGTTTTGACGCGCGTGACGTACTCACAACCTCCATGACTGACGAAAAGAAGAAAAAAAAATGCGGTCACTTCGCTCTGCGGGCCGCCATGTTTGTTTTGATATCCCGGACTGTTACAGCGGCGGCCGCCTGTTGGTCGACCTGTTGTCATCCCGCAGCAACAAGCTGCTGACGCATTCCCATAATTCCTGAAAAAGCCATGTCGCCGCCATCCCAGCCGCCCGTCACGGCGTCGCCTGACACCACGTTTTTTTGGCTGTGCTTTGTGATCGTCTGTTGAAGCGCCGTTTCACCATGGGGCGGTATGCGAGCTTTACTGCCGCGTTCAAGCTGAAGGCGCTTGATTACGCGCTAGAGCACGGCAACCGCGCTGCCGGCAGACATTTCGGCGTCGACGAAATCCGGATCAGATATTGGAAAAAACAGCGCGAGAAGCTCATGGCAACGAACAGCACGCGCCGGGCTTTCCGCGGACCCAAAACGGGCAAGTTCCCCGACATCGAAAAGGCAGTCCTCGAATACGTGAGGGACATGCGCAAAGACGGTTGTGCCGTGTCGTTAGACATGGTACGGACGCAGGCGCGCACAGTTTCTCGGAGGCTCGGAGTAGCCACAAAGGACTTTCGCGCCAGTTCCGGCTGGACGACACGCTTCATGCGGCGGAATGGACCGTCGCTGAGGCGGCGGACGTCGTTGTGCCAGCGACTTCCATCCGCGTACGAAGACAAGGTGATCGATTTCCACAGGTTCGTCACGAGGATACGCCAGAAGAACGGTTTCCTGCTGTCACAGATAGGCAACGCCGACCAAACGCCGTTGACGTTTGACATGCCACGAAGCACTACTGTGAACGAGAAAGGTGCTCGAAGTGTCCTCATGAAAACGTGTGGTGCGGAGAAGCAGCGGTGCACCGTGATGCTCGCAGTGACGGCAGACGGGCGGAAGCTGCCGCCGTATGTTATTTTGAAGCGGAAAACAATTCCGAAGGGAAACTTTCCCCGTGGCATCCACATCCGCGCTCAAGCGAAAGGGTGGATGACGGCCGACCTCATGGTCGATTGGATCAAGACGGTTTGGGGACGAAGAGCAGGAGCGCTTCTGCTTCCTTCACTTCTTGTGCTGGACAGCTTCCGAGGCCATCTCGTTGACAGTGTCCGTACCGAGCTGAAGGAGCGGCGCACGGAAATCGCAGTGATCCCGGGGGTCTAACATCGCTGCTACAGCCTCTGGACGTGTCACTGAACAAACCGTTCAAGGACAACGTCCGGAAGCTGTACGCAGAGTGGATGGCGGCGGGCGACCATGATTTCACGCCAAGTGGCAAAATCAGGAGACCCTCCGTGGAAGTCCTCTGCTCATGGATTCTCGAAGCGTGGAGTACCATTTCCGACGAGGTGGTCGTCAAGAGCTTTAAGAAGACTGGCATTTCCAACGTGCTCAACGGGACAGAAGATGACCGTCTGTGGGACAGTGAAGACACTGCCGGTTCCGACAGGGAATCGTGCGGCGACGACACTGACGCCAGTGACGCTTCGGACTCGGAATGAACGTTAGGGGGTCAGAGAGTTACAAAATAAAAGGGCAGTGTGCCATGCATGTAGCTCCTGCGTAATGCGTGCATTTTATTACAAAGGTAAGCCTTACTCTACTTTTATTTTTGGTTATGTTCATGATAGCTATCGTAAGAATTCTGATTAGCGACTTCTTTGCGTTTTCGGTGCTCAGAATATTTTTTCACAGAAAGTTTACCCCGCGTAATGATCGCACCCCGAAGTTGGCGTCAATTTTTGTGAAAAAAAAAGTGCGATCATTATGCGAGTATATACGGTATTATACACAATTTACACCAAGCATCCACTACTACTACGGCCAAACAGCTCTATGAAAAGCTCATATGCAAGCTAAGCCGGCAGATATTTGATTTCTGTGGAGTAAAAATGCTTTGCAATCATTATGATCCTGTTCAGACAGATGGAAGTGTGTCTGAGTGCATGTGTTTGTGTGTGTGTGTGTATACATATATTAGTAAACGTCTTGTAACACACAGCATCACCCACCTAGTAAGTCACAGTAAGGTGCAGAGTAAAGTAGTGGGTCATTACATCTTAATTTAAGCACAATTCAGGAACATTCATTTTCAGTCAGAATTGCACTTACCCAAATTGTAGTAGTCATAGACTTTCACAGGAACAGGCTTTTGGTTGGCGACTTTGTGTTCTCTATGAGCTGGTACAGTGACACACAGCTCTTCCTTACCGATCTGCAATGGTAAGGCATATGGTAAGCCACACAGCTCCCTTTCTATAACGTTACACTTTCAACAATCCAGTTGGAGATGTTTTGCAGAATTTACAAAGGTACAAGTTCAGCAGCAAGTATTTTTTTCAATGCATACATCTCACAGTGTTAATTGAATAAGTTCTATTTTTTTAATGACTATTATTCAGGAACCTTAAGCATTATTTTCACCCTATCTTTATTTTTATCTCAAGATCTTAAATTCTGAGAGGGAGAGAGAGAGTGAAACAACTTTATTAAAGTAAGGTTGCTTGGTTGCTTGTTAGTGTGGGCACAGCACCCCACTTCCAGGAGGTTTTATATGCTACATTATTTTTAGCTAACATGGCATTTGCCCCACTACTTTTGACAATGTCTCAGTCCAGTTCAAAAACACAAACTAGCTACAGGCCACAAGTAAAAGCTTATCAAGAGAGACTATACAACGTGGCACCAGGTCAACCATAAAACACGTTCAATTTCAGCACTCTTGAAAACTCTAGATGGCACACTTTAAGAATTAATTGAAGGTGCTGCGTATTCCTAAATGGCAATGACAAGAGATGCCTGGAAGTTTGATAGTGTAGGCTCCTTGGAATGATAGAAAACTCATAGCTAAAATTAGCACAAAAAGCCATTTCCAAATGGCAGTTGAAAGACCTTTGAAATGCCCGAGTAACATGAATACTACACAAAATGCACAAATGCTTTTTTTTTTTGTTCTTTTTTCTTGTGCTTATAGCTAGTACCCATGCCATGCCTCAGCACTGCAGTATATTTATTTTTTTTCCCCTGCACACTCACCCACACAATGTATGATATATACCAAACAGTCTGGCCCTGCATATTAAGGCAAGAAACCTTAGATGTCTGCATGAATTTTTGAATATATTTTCCTAATTCAGTCTGGCAACACTGATATTTCCCACCGTCCACCATCAGTTGGGCCAGTTGCGCGATTTCTCTGGCACTCGTGTTGTAGAGTGCACGTCCGCAAGTCTCTTCCAGTTTTGGTGGTTATTTTCTAATCTAAAGACGTCTCTATGATTCAGGAGAGTCTCAAGGTTAAAAAAAAAAGAAGCTTACAGCACTTCACTAAATCAGGGGAAGTGTAACAAAGAATGTGGCGGCAGGTATTGAATTGAAAGCTTGATTCAGTCAGTTTCCATTGGAACATTGCTCCACAGCTGGAAAAAATTGTCATGGATGCAAAATTAACATTAGCACTAAGCATAAACAATGCCAGAGCGCGTGGCCTTCGAGCTGCATCATGCTGTATGCCTGCATTACGCACCGCTTGTTTTACTTTTAACCCTTTAACACGCCATGTACACAATTGTGTACACCACTTGTATTTGCTATTTGTATTGGCTAGGGGCTAAGAAAAAGCAAGGTACATTGAGCTTTGAATGAATTGAACCTCCTGCGTAGTAAATTTGTCTTCATTTAACTTCATTTTGCAGCGTACTGTTGCAAATGATCACTTTGCTGAGGGCACTACCATATTCGACGAGTCGTGCGACATGCCGCTTCCCGCGACCCACGTCAAACTTATCATTTTTCTTTGCTCAGCATGGACATAACCGAAAACAAATTTGCACTATATTTCTAGCCTGAGATTTCGTTCTATTTATGCAAAAAACAGAGAATGAATGGCTTCAGAATAAATAGATATTTAATTACAAAGCAATTAGGAATGATGACTGTAACACACACTTGTATTTCACTTGTATTTCACTTTTGATGTTACCTTTTGTGCCTGGTTCCTGTATCATCGACCTTTTATAGCATTTTTATTGTACTACTTCCTTGTTTGACATGCTTTGCTCTTGCATATCTGTTTTGTTTACCTCGTGTAAATTAGTTTATACCTTTTGTATATGCAATTTCTGTTGCGCCCCCCTTACCCAATGCCCACATGGCCATGTAAGGTACTTTCAAATAAATAAATAAATAAATAAATAAATAAATAAATAAATAAATAAATAAATTAAAGTATTACCACATTATTTTTGTTGCAATATCATATCGAGTGCCTTGAAATAACATTGCATCGATTTCACGCATTTACGGACAGTTCTTCATAGGTGGCGTCTGAAAGGGTTAAGCAATGTCGTGCACTTTCTCCACTGGGCGTCAATGTTTTCACGTTGCACCCTCTACCATTCGCATTTCTTTGTGGTGCTCCTGCACGTGTGACAGCGCCTGGCTGTGAAGGTGTCTTCCCTTTGTAACCACATGAATGATTGCACTTGTGAATGAGCATTGAAGAACAAGTCATCATGCTCTTGAGCTACTTTTGATGGTGCTTTATAGCTTATATAGTTTGGAGGATCTGTATGAAAATTAATATAATCTAAGCTGTCCTGAAAACACTCGACAAGCTTTCAAATCGAAGGCTCTTCTAGCTTTTCTGCAACAATAGGGAACTGTTGATGTGCTTTATAGAACAGCATTCTATAGTCAGTTTCATTTCCACATGTTTAAGTTTCACCTCTAACGCATGGTTGCACGCCTTTGCTGTAGTGAATTGTTTTGTCAAGTGCACAACCTTGTGTGAGCACGCACAGCTCATTGAGGGTGCCGATTGTTGTTACCAATGCACAAGCAGTGGAACTGTCAATGTTGCTTGTTTCAAGAGGGGCCAATGGCCTGCACTCAAGGGTCGCGTCACATGTAGCAGCAGCGGTGACGAGGCCCACTTTCACATTGCATGCTTCTAGACTGTCTTTTTCTGTGAATACATCGGAAAAGAATAGGCAAAAACGTTCGTTACGATGCTGCTGCTTTAAAAAAGCTCGGTTTTGCTCAGTGTTTAGCAAGTAAATTTCATTGGCAATGGTGAAGTAGACATTTCATGAAGTTCTTTACGGTGAGTAAAGTACCTCATCACATTAAGTCGCTACGATGATGTTTCTTTTGCGTGTACTATAAGGATATGAAAAGGACATCTACAGGTTATGTGCACGGCGATAAATCCATGTTGGAAGTGCAAGTGCTGAGCAGTATAGCTTTTGACTCATCCTCATCGCGAATTCCTGTCTGCTCGCAACATGGTACACAGCAAGGGGTGGGCAGGACGCTGCAGCCAAGCAACTACCAATAACCATGCAAGCTCTGCGAGGTTATGAAAATTCTGACTTCACTGAAGCGTGTAAACGTGCGAATGTAGATTTTGCTGCGCGCATATGCACAACTCACCCAACCAATAGCAGCGGAGAGAGGCTTCTTGTTGCTGTTGACAGGTGGCGCTGAATTAGGAAAATCTTATTAACATGCCTAATAAAGTGACTGCAAAAATTAGGGAAAGTTACCCCTTACTGACCCTGTCAAAGTAGATGACAACATTGGTGTCAGCATCTTGGCTCTCAACCCGTCGCACCTCCTTGGTTCTGTGGATGCTGCTCAGGGTGTCAAAGTCGAAGAGGTAGCCTGAAGGCAGGGCCACCTCCATGACAGCCATATTACTAGCATCCCCTTCTCCTTGGTAGCTGCATAAATAAGTTTAGAGCATGACTTTACATGGCACAAAACTTGTATTCAAAAGGTGCATAATTTCAAGGTAATACTATCATCCCAATCCTCCTAAATGTGTAGTGTCATGCTCCTTGTGTAGTCATGATCCTTTGTTATCGTAACTATGATACAAATGACAGCAGAAGTGGAAAGCAAAGACACACTCGCCTAACCTTAAATAGTCTAAGCTTGGCGCTAATGTTTGGCAGTGCTTTTCTCAATGCCACAGCAGAAAAAAACTTTTTTTAGGTATGGCGGAGGCCACAGACATCCCAACTGGCTTATTCAATGTGCACCATTTCATGACACAAAAACCATGAATGGGTGCTCGGAATCCAGGACTGTTTTCCTCCCATGTACTGATTAAGCACAATTGCTCGTAGGTATCCAGATTTCATGAGAACCAGCATTGAGAGCTTATAGGGCTCCACTCTCTGAAGGGAGGGTGTCTGTGACCAATAGAGTTCCCATTATCTAGGCCTGGGAAAACAAGATTATGTAAAGAAGGTTTGTAAGAAGGTTTGTTTGTTTGTGTGTGTGTGTGTGTGTGTGTGTAAAATGGAAAAAAGAAAGGAGGGTAAGTATACTTAAGGTGTTAGTGCGACTCGGAGCACACAAAGGTAATCAGTATTAGGTGGTGAAGCAATGGACATTAAATTTGTGTGGTTTGAGTCACACTAACACTTCAGGTATACTTACCCTCCTTTCTTCAACCCTGTGTAATGTACCATAAGGCTGAAAAATTATTACATATTAAAAATGAAGAATGCAGTTCATTAGTATGTTCATGTACCAGCAACAAGTTCAGTGTTCAGAGCAAAATGAAAGCATCATGATATTGTAAAGCTAGTCAGAGAAAGAAAAGTGTGCACTTACTGGGTACAAACACTGAGCTGAAGATAGTTTTCAGTGGATGTCTTGTCCAGCAAAGGGTTTAAAAAGAATGAGGGCGATTCTGAAGACACCGCTAGGTTGAATGACCAGGAGACCTACAAAATTGTGAATAAAGTATGCCCTTCCATTAAAATAAACAAGCAAAAAACAGTTAACCACAAAACACCTTACTACTTTGAAAGTTTGTTCATTCATTATAGAACAAAAAAGTGCACATGCACCTTGTTTAATGTGACATCACTGGCACTGCTGGTGCAGCACTTCTTGTGTGTGCTACATGCCGAGAACAGGCAAGATGCAGATAGACTGACTCCTGCAGCCAGCCTGTATATGTTGTTGGGTTATCTCACCAACCACCCAATTGAGTTAGTTTCCTTCAAACTTCCACACTATGTTCACAGGCTGCTGTGGCCTGTGAATAAGTAAGACCTACTGAGATGACTTTATAAATTACTTTGAAGGAAAGTAACATGCACCAACTAGCCCTTCACCAACCCTACTGCAACTTTATACATGGCTACTCTCTGCTCATTCAGGCATTGCAATGAGTGCTCAAGGACTTCTTGTACAGTAAGGTGAACACCATTCCTAGCCCCATCATCCTTGTGTACAGGACACAGCACACATCAACCTTAGCAAGAGTACAGAAATGGTAAAATGTTTTAGTGAATCAAGCTAAAACACTAGATTTCTTAATGCTCCATTCATATTTCACGAAGTAATTCATGATAATCAGTGGCCTTCTGTAATATATAAAAATATATATATATAATCTGCATGCTGTGCTACATACCGATGTAGATTTAAATAACATCTGACTTGTGAGAAAATACACCTGGGGCATCAAATCCAGCTTCTTCGCAGTCAGACACAGCCTTACAGTAGTATTTTATTATCCTCATAATGCTGCTCAGTGCTATTCAGGCATGTGCAGTCACTGACTATTCAAGAAACCTAATGAGGCTCACCCTGAGGGGAGGTGGCAAATCATGATTATGGTACCATACCAAATTAGCACGTTTTACTTGGCACCATTTAGATAAGCCTATTGTCCTTTGCCCAGTCTGGCCTCTTCGATTTTAATTATCTTGCTCTCTTTCTCAAAGAACATCCTGCAGATTTGTTTGATCAACCCACTTTCCCTCTGTAAATATAAACAAAACAAAACTGCCCCCATATTGCAAAAACAGTCTGCAAATTGCATGTCAGTAAATAGACTGCTTAGCTCACATTTCTTCTATCTTACCTTAAATTGTGACCAATCCTCTCTTGAGGATTATCATTAAAATTTGGGATGGGCGAATATTCGGGCACTTCAAATATTCGAACGAATATTACAGTATTTGAATTCACTTCTATGCAAATTTAGATTATTCAAAGTATTCGAAATGAACAAATATATGTATATTTGAGCGCGTACCACCCCCCCCCCCCCCTGTAAAGGTGGTTTCACTGCAGCGTGGAGGTGCTATGCCATGAAAGCACTCATCCAGAGAAAATCCACACAGCCACACAGTCACATTTCAACGCTAAATGTACATATTACCTTCCCCTCAATTAATTATATTGTAAGTTTAAAAGCTTGTTATATAGGCTTACATGCGCTAAGTATGGTAACTTGAACCGTAACATATTGTACCAGTTATACTTGCACCCTACTGCTATACAAATCTTGCTGGTATTCAAAGTTGCATCCACTTCACTTCGAAACAAAAAAGTGGCATTCACACATCCCTAGTTCCAATTCTTAAGAATATTGCGCAAGTTAGTTGGGTCATCACAAAAATTCTCATTTTTCTTAATAATATGTGATATACACAATTTGAACTATTCGATTTGAAATTATTCAACCAAATTATTACTCCCTTCGAATTCACTTCGAACCTCAAACTTACTATTCGCCCATCCCTAATTGAAATAACAGAGATGATGTTGAGGTGTCACAAGTTTAACCGTAGGCAAAATCCTAGCCAGGCTGTAATATGTTTCAGCACAAAATTGATATGCTTAGTTTAACCAGATTCCCCCCTTTAGAAAAAAAAAGAAAGAAACCCCAGAGGTACAGACATGAGAGCTCCTTTCCACCTTTAATGGCTCTACCCAATCCCCATGCTTAAAAAAACAAAAAAAAAAACAGGGGAACATGGAGGAGAGCTCCTCTCAACCTTCAATGGCTCTATTTCCTCAACCTTTTCCCATTCATCAATAGTGTTCTCCCTCGCTATTATGTTCATAGCACTGCACTTCTGAGTACCCACTGTGATGCAACTTTTCAGCAGCCACAGCATCACATGAGCATGGATACAAACTTATTGAGGTTGCGTGTAATAACAGTTAATGTGAGCTGGGAAAGTCTGGGAAGGAGCTGCCACACATGAGGCAAACTCAAACTGGTCTTTCATGAATAATCAGTGATGTGCCACTGATTCGAAATGTGCCACTTTTCGAAATGTCTGCAAAGCACCAGGATGCTTACCTGCAAGACTGCCACTCCAAATCCTGTTGCTTCAACCTCAACGTACTTGAGGTCAGAAGGCAGCTGGCAAAAAACAGACACAATTGTAAAAAACAACACCCAATACAGAGTTCTGAAAGCCTTGAGAACATGTCACTTCTAGAAATTTAAACGCCCAATATTTAAACGCCCAATGTTACATCATCAAAAACTGTAAACATTAGCTTCGGCCTTAGCGAGCTCTTGCAAAACGTGCACGAGAAAATGCCTGCAATTGCACCAACATAGGCCTCACATATATACTACACAACTTATCTTCAGAATTAGAATCATCTCACAGTTCACTGAGATTTTATCGAGTGTTTGCTGAATGAGCAACTCAATAATGTGGCAGAAAAAGAAGCCAACAGTTATCAATTGTACTGAACCTACCTTGGTTCTATATTTCTGTTCGTGTTCATCATACTCACAATAAAGAGGAAAAAGACTAAGGCTGCAGAAAAAGCTACTGGTTGCTTGGCAGCACAAAAAAATTGCACCTCAAAATTCGATCACCGGTAACTTCAAGAGGGTGTTCCATATTTATCAGCAGCATTAACCTCAGCCATACCCTCAGCATACCCTCAGCAGCATTAACCCTCTTAGCTTACATTCAGATGTACATAACCAAGAAAGCAAGTGCACAGCTACTTTCTCAGTGAGATTGATAGTCTTGCGTGAAAGATGCAAAACTCTCCGATCTAATTGGTGCTGTGCTGTCTTACATCTCTATTCCTTTTCCCTTTATTAGGAATATCAAGATTTTCTGAAAATGCGAGCATTTAACCTTCTATATAAAACTCCACTTCCATGGCCTGAATGGCTATCAACTTCACTAACATTTACCATAATTTTCCTAGTGTGACTAATTACATGTCAATCAGTGTGGTGATTGGCCATGCTGTACAGTATCATGCATTCATATACAGGTGCCCACAAAATAATCCGAAGCGCTGGAGTGCTCTGGTGGCCGCTCATCAGCAGAGCGCGCCGGTGAAAAAGTAGTGCCAGGGTCTGCACATGTGCGATATCCCTAGTAAGCTCACCTCGCTCCCCAGTGCATCTAGATAGGTGTTGCCTTGCTCCAAAAGAATAGAGTTGGTGCCTTTTAGCGTTTCACAGGGGGGCTGTGCAGATGCAGTCTCTAAAATGCTCTGTGCGCGCGTGTGCATGCAGTGGAGCATAAGTGCACGCATGTTAATCGGCATCGGCGCCTTTGAAAGGAAAATGATCAACTGGTTCATTAGTCACGGAATGTGACCGTCTGGTTGTCCGTCACCAACAACACTTGCAGGAGCAGAAATAAGAAAGCGGCATACTACGCCTCTACAGTTCAATAAAGCATGTAAAATTTAACTAAGCACCAAGTAACTAAGTAATTCAAGGGTTCCAGGGCTACTTTAAAGAAATTAAGAGTAATTAACAAGAGTAAAACTGGAACATCGGAACCTTTATTAAAGACTGCTAAATAAAATTACTAATTAAATTAACATAATTACCTATAATTAAAAGTAATTAAGTGTTGCAAACAGTAATCGGGACTACACAATATCAAGACTCCTTGATAAGACTGGTCACGCCACATTAAGACTAATTAAGAGTTCATTGAAGTTCATTAATTAATAAGAGTTAGTTAAAAGTTCATAACTGAGAGTTAATTAAAGGGGTCATGAAGCACCCCTTGGGCTTGTTGAAAAAACAACCTGCAGAAAGCTGACACTGCTATGAACTGCTCTGCAAAATATTACAGTCGTGCGCGCCGCGTAAAGGCCACAAGCGGAGCGCAAAGTTGCCGTTTCCTCAGGCGCCCTCTTTTCAAACAGAGGCCGGTTCTCACTCTCGTCGGTAGGCGGGGCATCTGCACGTTGACGTCGCGGAGACATAGCATGCTTATTGGCCGATAACCAGATGAGATGCGCTTCTTGCCACGGGGTGCCGCCACTTGCCCGCGCCTCACTCCTCAGTCTGCTAACTTTTCACGGTAGCCGCACTCGTGCGTGCGAATCACAGCGGGAGAGCGATCGCGCTTCATGACGCGCGCTAACGTAACTTCTTACCCCCGTGCCATCCCTCCCTTCCTAGCTTCCAGTGCGCTCATCGGCACGAGAAAAGAGACAAAGCGCTGAGAGCGTGCGCCAAACCCCCATAACTCCGCTGATTCTTGACGGATTCGAGAAATTTTTGCGGCAATCGATTCGGGAGGCAGTAAACTCCGATACTAAGGTCATTAGATCATTACTTGGAAAAGCAGTTCATGACCCCTTTAAGGTCGTGCCACAAGGATAACACATACGTTTAGAGATTCTGCTGCATAGAGTGCGAGCACGCTGTAGCCTACAGGCCTCAATCCCCCTCTCCAGATGTGTTGTCGCAGCGCTAAGAGGGACAAACCGAATGTTTTTTAACGCAAGCCAACACTTATCTACCCTAAGGGGCGAGGCTTGCTTGTTAGGGATGCCACACACGTGCAGATCATGGCTGTATTTTTCTGCGGGTGTGTTCCGCTGACGAGCGGCCACCGGTCCGGCGCTCCGAATTATTTTGTGAGCACATATCCTGAAGGTAGTATTTATTAGAGCACCTACTATATTTTGAAATTAAGATTCGTACCCTCCATATTATTATAAAAAATGTATGTATGTCAAAACATGCCTAAAATACTTTGCAAGAGAAAACTATATAGTGAAATGATACAAATACGTAGCTAAAAACCTTGTACAGAAGTACACAAAACACTTAGTGACCCAATTATCAAAGAATCTTCTTGCCTACCTCAAGACGTTGCAGTACAAGAGCATTGCCACTGTTGATCTTCAAGATGCGGCTTCGTCCATCTCCATACTTCACGGTGGCATCTATAGCAATTGTCTGGGACACAACTCTGGCTGCTACACGTGCCAGTGCTTGAATGCCTATTACAGTATCCTGCAAAAAATTGCAAAGTATGTGTTGCTTTGATAAATAAACAGAAGGACATCGACCACAGAAGAATACAAAAGAGATATTTTGGCTCCCCTGACATTTGAAATCAATGATGTGCTGTACATCTTAAATTTTATCGTGATGCGTCCTGGTAAGACGGGCTTCTGTGAAAACCTTAAAGGGGTGATGCCACCAA
This sequence comes from Rhipicephalus sanguineus, assembly GCF_013339695.2. Classification (NCBI taxonomy): domain Eukaryota; kingdom Metazoa; phylum Arthropoda; class Arachnida; order Ixodida; family Ixodidae; genus Rhipicephalus; species Rhipicephalus sanguineus. The sequence continues at coordinate 207,911,292 of NC_051176.1, read as the reverse complement.
ATTTGTGGCTTGCGCGTTCTTTGCTGGAAGCGTTTCCTATAGCTCCAGGAAGCATGATGCACGCACCAAGATTCATGTATTCTCGCTAAATAATTTAATATCGCCTTCTGATGTGGACAACTTTCGGTTTCTGGACGCCGAAGTTGGGCAGTGACATAGAAGTGCAGGAGGTGTGGTCACGTGACCACACAAGGCTGTGACGCACTTAGCCAGGAAGCAATCGAAGCTCGGCGAGTGATGTAGCAACCGATGCTTTACCGGTACTATAGTGAACTAGAATATATTCTAGTTCACTACAGCCGATACGTACGTTGCGGAAGTGGCGGAGGTCCGGAGGTCAATCACGTTACTACAGCAGATTTGGTGCGACGTCACTACAACTTCGTTGCCCATCCTACAGATCTACGTCAGTGTTGGCGTGCTAGCGATGGGTTTCGATCGGGAGAATGGGCATTTAGGTACACTTTGGAAGTGAATTAAAATATATTCTACACGTTTGCTGTGTCCGACCCTTCGTGTGGAATGTCCTTGCATACAGAGGAAACCCACAACAGGCTTGTTATAGCCTCGAAATTTGATGGCACCACCCCTTTAACTTCATATGTTACTCTAAAAGAGAAACCTCAGCAATAAAACAATGTCAAAGCTATAGCATAACTACTCTAACAACATGCATATTTATTGCCTAACCAGCTTTTAAAGTTATGCAAGTTGGTGCATCAATGCATGTAGTTACAGTACAGACTACAGCTGTGTTTGATTACAGACCACAAAAAATTTTCATAGTCAAACAAAACCCTCCTATTACATTTGCATGTCTACATCAGCATCAACTGACAATCTAAACCTTTACGTATTACAATTGCATTATTTCTTATTTATCATCAACACTACATGCAAATAGAAATGAGTACCTGGGTAGAGCTGTAGCCACCGTTTTCATTCTGCTTGGAAACTAACCACCTCATCACTGGAATGGCATTGCCAATATCACCCCTTTCAGTTAGGGTAAGCAAAGCATATGCAGTCATCTCAACATCTTTGAAGCTGGGCTTGAAGAAGTAATCAGACTGCTTATCAGTAGTATTGACAGCCAGTGTTGGGTCTTTCCAATAGATGGTATCATCTGTAGATTAAAATTCACCATGTCTTGTACATCACACACTAAAGTGAGATACAAAAAAAGGCAAACAAAAAAAATTCCCATATGCCACCAAAAAGCCTTCCTAATACAGTACAACCACATATTCCTCAGTGCCGAGTTTTCCCAGCTTTCCTGGCAAGCAGAAAGCTATTTGATTCGTTATTAGAAATTTACACACTCCTCTCAATTATGTGACTGAGGGGACCATGCAAAACCATCATATATTCCAGGCGTCGTATAATAAAAACTAAGAATATGTGCCTAAAAAATGGGTAGACCACCTGACAAGCTTGCAGCACAAACCTGTACTGCTCCAAGGAAGGCAGACTATATTTTTAAAAATGACAGCCAAGCATTTCATTGAAGGAGGTGTTGGTGAATCTTTCCCTCCATTAGAGATTCCATTTATTCTCTGCATCTAACGCACACATTTATGATAAACGACTACAAAAATTGGCTGTGCGCTAGGTACAAGTACAAAATCAAACAGCCTGGTAATCGCCATTGCAAAAGGGCAATGAAGCACACTTTGTTGCACATTCTCGCATGTTAATTTTGTGGGCAACTGCAGCCTGTGTGCATCGTATCTGTTCCCGATTAAGTGCAAATGGTGATGTGCTGCTTTTATTATGAAAGCTCATGTCAATGGAAAATATTTTGCACGCCGAAGATAGCTGTGCCACATCATTTTTGCATGTTTAAGGCCTGTGACCGCGAGAAGAGCAAACAAAGGGAGCAGATCAGCTACATGTCAACCAGGAAAAGTTCCTATGGGCCGAAAACAGTAAAATATCTGAACCTCAAAGACTACTGTCAAATCCCGAGCAAGCGCCCCTACCTGAGCAAGCGTCCCCCTGACCTCCCGCCATTTTCACTGCTTCATTCAGTGTTTTTATTCGCTTGACGAGGGCTAATAACGACTATGAATGCATGCCTATTCAATAACATTTCATTGGAAACACGCGCAGCTCATCCGCCGCCACCTTGAATTTTGATCCATGACCGAGCAAGTGGATGTATAGTCAATGTTCCACTATAAAGGTGATCACTTGCCAGGTGCAGGATGCAATGACCTTGCCAGTTGTCGTGGCACTAGCTTTATTAACATGTGACACTGTAGGTGCTTGAACTCTGTGCTGATCGGGCATGAGTAAACGCTACAGGCAATGCTGCACGGTTTTTCAAGCATAAGCATTGAAGTAACATTCTGTGCAGTTCAGTACTACAAATTCTTTTTTCAATTTTCCCTATTTCTAAGTTCCTGCATTCCCCAACTCTTAAGTATACTTTTTATGGCCCCATGAAAAATGATCAGAGGTGTTTTACTGTATCTCATACTTGTTACTCGTTTCAAGCTTACAGACATTCATTACATGCTGATACTATAATAAAGGAACATTCCAAATTTACTTACGATATAGTATACAATATGTCATTTCATTGTTCACTATATTAAGGTTTGACTGTAGCACGATTGTAAAGCTTGCATAGTAAAATGAACAATACAAAAGTTATGGCATTCACAAGTGGATAAGCTGTAACGTTAAATTCCAAGAATAAATTGCTCAAAGCTTTGTCTTCAACGTACCTTCCCTCGTTGATAGAGAAAGAAGCTTCTGGAAAGCACTGTCCTGAGCACTGTGACCCGATAGATGCAAAGCATAAGTCACTAAAGACACAACATAGGGATCATTGGTTGTCCGAAGCTCCTTCAGAAGATAGGCCTCTGCTGCTTGGATTACATCAGGATGTGTCTGCTTCGCCTGAAGACGTATATAAAAAAAATCTATTCAGAGGAGGCAGTAACAAGATTACCTAAGAGCATGCATAATATAAAAGGCTTCATTAAGATCAATTACTGGCCGTGCTATAAGTAAGACCTATGGCAAAGAGCCACACCACCAGAAACAGACCGCAGAATTATGCCAGAAGAAATCAACATCACAGGTCCCACAACATATGAAATTCTACCCAAGAGATTTTTATGTAATAATAATTGTTGGGGTTTTACGTCCCAAAACCACAATGTGATTATGAGGGATGCCGTAGAGCAGGGCTCTGGAAATCTTTAACGCACACCTAAATCTATGTATACAGGCCTCTAGCATTCGGCCTCCATTGAAATGCAGCCGCCACGGCCGGGATTCGATCCTGCAACCTTCGGGTCAGCAGTCGAGCACCATAACCACTAGACACTATGGTAGGTGGAGATTTTTATCTAATTTTAAATATAGCTAGCTCACCATCTGTGAGATCATACCTTTCTAATTCCTTTCATGCTAGAACTATGGCTCCTGTACTGGATGGCACCTGTACTGGCTCCAGTACTGGAGGGGGGCACACTCACATGACAAAGCACCATGCTGAATTTCATCCATATTTGTTCTGAAGTGTTGAATGATTATTTTAGTTAAGACTTAATTGACAATAATTCTAGCAAATGAACATACTTATAAAATTGCACAAGTGCTGGTCAGCAATTGCAGGTGCAGATGGAGGTCACATTTATTAGTAGGCAATCCCACTGGCACGAAAGGCCCATAGGGGGCGGGGGATCACGGAGAGGGGCATGCGTCCCTCTGGCAGGAACTTTGATCATATGCGCCTTATCTTGAGAGGCATCAGCAGACTGCTCATACCCTTGAGTGTGCTGTGTAGTTTGCATTGAAGCGATACCAGGATTGCTTCGCTCACTGCAGCAGCCATGTTCCCTTATGCCAGCCTTTTGTTGAATTACGCCAATTTGGATGCTAAAGGAGTTAACCGGTAGCCGTAACTCGCATAACATTCCAATTTGTTGCTGTCACATTCACTGCTTCACCCTTGCGGTGAAACTGGCTTTTCTATCGCACCAAAATTCATAGTTCATATAGTATTATTTTGCTTGCTATATGCTATTCCAAGTTATTTTCAGACCCCATTTAAGGTATTGTGTCTACCTCCAGTGATTAGAAGATGATATTTTGCATCCCACACACATACAAAAACTCGCTTGCCTTGTTTTCAAGCAGGGCAATCATGACATAGGCTGTCAATGCGGGTCCACTCCCAGCACCACTCTAGAAGGAAAGTAAAATTCAAGCAACGTCATTTGGCCCAGCACAGATAACAGAGAAAGCATACATCTGGCTTTTGATTAATCAAGCCTAGCAGAACTCCAATGCAGCACCAATTCAATGCAAGTTATTTGAATTTATGAGTGTCCCTACATTCATCCCCAAGTACATTTTAATTGCATACCTGCATTGGTTTGTAGATAATCTCTCCAGGTTCGTTAAATGAGCCATCTCCTTGCTGATGTGCCACGAGCCAAGCAGTGGCATTTTCAAGTACTTTGGGATCAATAACAGTGTATGGAGAAGCCTGAGCAAAGCTTTTGAGCACAAATGCTGTCAACCATGTGCTTCCACTCCTGTCTGTGTTGCCAAATGCACTGAATGAATTGTCATCACGCTTGTACGTTAGCTCCCGTTGATAACCTGTTGTGATCAAAGCAGAAACAGCAACCAATCAACAGACAAATTTTCAGATGGAGTGACCATACTTTTAAATAAAGCTTCAAATATTAGTTTTTTATTATGTCCTGCAGTGACTAGTCTCCAGTATCCTTATACACACACCAATAAAGTCGAAACAACGAGCAGTGCTGAATTTCAGCCCAAATGACACTGAACTCTAAAAGAATGAAAGACCCAACCTCGCAACTTTCTTAACAAGAACACACTTCAAAACTCGTTACATACCAGCAATGAAAAATTCAACTCAAATCTAAATTTCAAGATCAAAATTCGGGAAAAGAGTAGTTTGTCTGAATTTTTTCTTAAAAAATGTACTATTCTCTTTTCCCTGCCTAATAAATGAACAAAAATAGTTTTACAAGAGTACTTTAACTGATTTAGTGATAATAGGATGTGACAAAACTGATTGAGAATTTCGCAGGGCCTATGCCAAGCTAGAAGCAATTAGAGAAAGCTGTTGCAAAAGTAAGACACAAACTTCATGCTGGCACAACCATCAATGGGAGAATATTTTGAAATAATGGGAACAGGAATTAAAGCTGCATACAACAAAGAAAAATACTGCCCTATAATATAATTGTAACTATGCACTATGCCATCAGGGGGCTTCTTACCTTTCATGTCACATGACAAACTGCCTCTGAGAGTAACACAAAGAGGCTTGAGAATTGGTTCCCAGAAGTCCACTAAAGTTCACTTAGTTCATGATAACTAAACAAAAACACTCAAACTGGTCAGCACATCAGAGGATTTATATAGAAAGTCTACACAGTGACTTCTCTTAAAGGAGAGCTGGCACAAAATTTTGAAGGTGAGAACTTGTGAAAGATTTGTGTGCACATGCACACACGCACGCATGCACGCACACACACATCTGCAGAATATAAACAGCTAATATAGCCTACAACATATTTAAGATCAATCTTAAAGTGCGTGCTGCGCAACTACATGCAACATGGAGCATATTGCAACATCGACATAAACTTGGTGTCAATATAAGCAACCACCGTCACGAGTTAGTTTGGACCGCCATGTTCCTTGCGTGCACTCTCTCCCACAGTTGTCAATACAGTGCTCACATGCATGTGATGCCACACCAGCCGTGCGCGGCATGAGTGCATCACTGGTTTGTGTGTTCATGTGGTCAGCTGTGTTTAGAAACAAAACACACTGGATCCCACACAGTGATCCCACACACTCTCTCGGCACTCTCTCAAACCAAAACTGCAACTGGGCACTATAAAGACCTCTCGAAGTAATTAAATGTTGTGCGCTCGAGCAAACGAGGTTTCCAGTCACGGCAGGTGGGTTGTTAGCTACTTATTGCAACAGAAAAAAAAAAACAAGATATAAAAACAAAATTTTTGCTTCAGTACTCCTTTAAGTCTTCTGCACAAGATAATGTGTTTATGTACAAAAATATGACTGGATTCGTAACCACATGCATCCGACATCTGTGGCATTCAATAAAAGCTACTAAGTCCAGCTGAAGATGCCACTGCTCCCTTGATCAATTCCCAACATAGGGAGAGGTTGCAAATTTCCCTGGAGCTCCCATCTGTGGCCCACAAGCTATCAGGCATGGTGTTTAGTACAGCTGGCCCCAAATCACATTTTCTCTTTTCCCCTGTCTTTGGCCCCCCCCCCTAACCAACAATTTGTGCTATTCTTTAAAGGGACACTAAAGGCAAATATTAAGTTGACGTTGAATGTTGAAATAGCGGTCCAGAAACCTCGTGGTGCTACTTTTATGCCAAGGAAGTGCTTATTTTGAAATAAAATCACGTTTTAGTGGTCCGCATCGCATTAGCGCACTTCAAATCATCCACCTGAAATCAGTCTTTCACTCGTCACTGCTGGCGTGCCCAACGTTGCCCCCCTTTACTGTGCGGCGGCGTGCGCCATTCGGGCATCCGGCAACATCACATGCATGCGGCATTTTGTCGAACTTTCTGTCAGAGCGACTTTCACGAGCGCGCAAAACACACACGGCAGTACGCGATACCGAAACTACCACTGAGACGCGACCGCGTGAGCGAAGCAGGGCGCCGGGCGAAGCACAGTTCGGCGAAAACGGAACCTTTGAACCACGCACGCCGTTGCCCATGGCGCGCGCCATTCCCCATGGCAACGCCAAAGAGGTTCTTTTTTCCATGAATCAAACAGAAATGAACAAACAGCATTTTATTAAGTCTCTTGATGCACGGAAGGTTCTTTTTTTTATTGCTGCTAGTTTGATTACTAGCGATTAATTGTAGGCAGACTCTCATACGTCATCGGGATCATTTTGAAAATGTGCCGCTCGTGGCGCTCATCGTGTGATACATTTAGCTTAATTTCTTGGTAAGTAGGGCACTGCTGTTGATAATATTACCGTTTTAGACATTGTCATACATTGAGCTTTCACTCTGACAAATTGTTATTTGACTTTAGTGTCCCTTTAAATCCTCACAGCAAAAGGCATCAACCCTGTCATATTGTCCAGGCACATGCAAAAGCCACTACTGTTCTAGTACAATGGCAACAATGCACATTCTTTCAGGGGGTAAAGTAGCTATTCAACTGAACCAACCATGTAGGCACCCTGCGAGAAAACACTGCAACTCTTGATTAACAATTTGAGAACATAAATACCTAAGCTACTTAGTATAAAATAGAAAAAAAAAGGAAAGGGGACCTTTTTTGCCATCACACATTAGGTGAACAAGGCTGCAATTTCACTTTTAGTTTCACCATCCTAATTCTCATCAGACAGTGCCTTATTGCACTAAATTTGGCTAAAATCATCCTGCAGAAAAACAAGATATACAAGATAATTCAACCTTGTTGATTTGAATTCAGCCTTCCCATACAGATTATCGTGCATGACAGCAACTAAGTTCAGTGCTTTAACATCAGAGATGCAGCAACATCCTGTATGCACTTTATTCATGGCAGCTAAAAAATCTGGTGTAAATACATTTCAGTCTTACCGTCTTCAAGGTTGCGTATTGCTTTGCTTCGAACAGTATCTGACAACCGATTGGCCCTGCTTAGGTAGTCAAGAACAACAATATTCGGCACAAAATCCAGCATGTTTTGCTCTCCGCAGCCATGTGGCATAACTAGCAGCTTGTCCAAATTGTTCACACTTGGGCCAAGAAGGTCACCTGCAAGTACAATTTTGTATTCACTGTTCAGCAGATCAAAAATATACTACTGACATAAAATGGAAAGTTCATTATAATTTGTGCACAAAGGCCTACACTGTGCATGCAAACGTGTGAAACTTCACTTCTGAATTTTATTGCTACACGTCAAACCAGGTGCAAAATAACATTGCCAGAAAACTCAAATCACACCAGCAAACATTGTAGTAGCTGCAAAAGCAATGGCTAGTTGCTTGACTACAGCTGCTTTGGCACTATAACAAATTCTCGACTTCATCACATCCTACTTTGACTGCCAGGTGTGAGCAACAAGAATGCCAATTTTCACAGAATAGTGATTTTTGCACACTCTGAAGCTTGAAACACTGATGCTGACTTGTAAAAGTACATTACAATAAGCGAGACATTTGAGCATATCGAAAACACAGAAAGATTTTATTGGATGCAAAAAGGTTCATTTTTTCTCACTACCCAAAAAATAAAGCAGATGGTCCCATTGAAGGGCCACCTGTTTTGTAGGGCACCAAATCTTGCTTTAGTGTCAGGGCAAGGCACATTACCACCTTGTTTCATTTCCCACAGCCGTGGAAGAGCTCCTAAAATGCACTGACCTATCACCCTCTTTGGACTAAGATTTTTTTTTCTATTGGTATCATGCATATTTTTAAGTTAACACTAACAAACATTAATAATAGAGCTGTGCGAATAGCAAAATTTTGGGTGCGAAGCGAATTCGAATATTGAAGTGTGAGTGCGAATCGAATCGAATATTTTTCGAATACAGTCGAAACCCGCGATAACGAAATCCCGAGGGAACGAAATTCTCACAGCAACGAAATATTTTCGGAGCACCGGCGAACGCCCATAGGAGTCAACGCATTTCATAACTCGCGACTACGAAAGATATTCATACCGCAGTCCCTCAATAACGAAATTTTTGGAACACGAATGCGCAAATAATCTACACTTGCAACATTAACTGCATTCGAAAACTGCTGAAATGCATTTATGCTATGCTTAAATTGGTCAAAACTATCGCTACAGCGCACTTGAGAAGCAGCCGCCATAATTGTTTACAAAAGAACATAAAGCTAGCGACAATGATGATGATGGCTTGCTGAAACACTTGCTCTTTATCGCTGACTACATAGCCAAATCCACATTTCTCATGAAGTTTCATTCGTTGGCTTGCGTCTGTGCTTGGCTTTGTCGGCTTTGCGCGCACATGGTCGTGTGCGTGGAGCCATTTGTGGAGTGTTTGCTTGGCCGCTTGGTGCAACGTGACCTGTGTGTGGCAATTGCTTCGTCAGATTTCACTGCCTGCGAAGATGCCGCCTCCATCGAAAAAGCGGAAGTTCATCACGCTGAAAGATAATAAGGCTGCAATCATCAGTGAGGTGGAAAAGCGCATCGCGAAGAATTCCGCGTTGCGTGAAGCTCGCTGTCAACGCTTCTGCGCTGATCCAGTGGAGCCGGAAGAAGGTTCGCCTGTAGGCGCACTTGATGACGGTACTGGCGACAGCGCAGTGCCGCCGTCACTGACCAGTGCATGGGGCGAACTTTGTGCCGTGGCAAACGAGATTCCTGATCAAAAGGCATGAAATTGCTGCATGGTAAGGCCCGCCAAAGCAATATTACAGACTTTTGGAAATAAAATGTTTTTATTTTTTTTTTGTAATTTTCATGTCTTTTCTGCCGTATTCTCGCGCCAACGAAATTCCCGCAAGAGCGAAATTTTGTGCTTTCCCCACCGACTTCGTTGTTGCGGGTTTCGACTGTATTTTTCGAATATTTCTAGAATATTTTTCAAATACTTCGAAGCGAAATTGCAGAAAAAAAAGAGAGAATTCCTAAGCATATTCTTATGAGATAGCAACATGAAAGTGTTTCTTTTCGCTAGGTTGATGAAGCACTGGCAGGGTGGTGTTTCATAGTTGTCTTATCAAGAATGAGGCAATGTAGAGGCCGAATTCTATTTATGTACATGATTTGGTGCAGCCAAAGTCTTGCCAACAACACTTTACACGTGGTAGGCAAAGATGACATTTCCTCAGCCTTTCCTCCTCTCTCAACTTCTGTGGAAGCCCAACTGATGTGGCGGACATGGGTGTGCTCCCTTCAAGTCCGGAGTTCCTAATCTGCCTCGTAGACGTCGATGTATAAGAACATTTGAAATTTTGGATGCTAAAAAGCTTCGGCTTCCAATTTTTCGGACTTCCTGTCCAAATTTCAGGTCCAAAAGAGCATTAACTGAGCCCCCCCTATGCCACATCATTCATCTCCATGTTGGAACCAGCGTTTTCTTGAGTTAGTACATTTGGGACCGTAGCAGAGCTTGAATGCAGCTTTGCCGCAATACCGGGGTGTGATGAGGTGAAGCATATTAAAATTCTAGCGACCACTTCCAATCGGACATTGACTGCCTCTTGGCAATGTTCGACGGTAATGGAGCTTGAAAGGCAGCTTTGCCGAAATACTGCGGTGGGATGAGATGAAGCATACTGAAAATCTAGGGACCACTTTCAATCGGACGTTGACTGTCTCTTGGCAAAGTTTGACTGTAACAGAGCTTGAAAAGCAGCTTTGCCGCAATACCAGGGTGTGATGAGGTGAAGCATATTGAAAATTTGAAGGGGTCACTTTCAATCGGACGTTGACTGTATTTGTTTTTGGGAAGTTCGAATAGTTCGAATAGTAAAATTCCAGTGCGAATCGAATCAAATAGCAAACACTATTAGAAAAATATTCGAAATTTCGAATATTCGCACACCCCTAATTAATAATGCACTTACAATCACCGCAACAGATAATGTGAGAAGACACTTGCTCAAGAAGTGCCTTAGGCAGGCAAATTCAAATTCAAGCCATTAACAAAAATATGTACAACATAAGGTTAGACTTCATGCATTACAAAAAGACAGCTTCGTGGAATAACAAAAATACGTTACTGCAGAGTGCCCTAAATAGGTTTTCCATGACGAAGGGATGGAATATGAAAGCTAGGGGAACTTGTCACAGGAATGATGTCAAGGGTCAGAGATTCAGTATAGTTATAACCTAAAAACATACTTCCAAGGAACATATCAGCAATCTGATGCGCAGTCTTCATGGATTGAAATGCAACACCAAAACTTTCAGTATAACGACTGGTATGCTCAAATGCTCGAGACCAATGCATCATATCCCTACGAAACTGGCTGCTAAAAATAGGGTTAGCTCTGATGCAAATGTCCATGTTGAAATTACACAGATACTACACAAACTGAAGGCAGTGAAAACAAAAGTACATGCAGTCTCAAATTGATGAATTTCAATCTGCGAGGACTGTACTTATTAACCAACACACAGCCCTAGCACATCCTTTTCCAACAAAACCAATGCAACAATCCTGCTAACAATTAACACATAATATATGGATACTCTGTATAGTCATGATGGCTGTTATGCCAAAAGCCAATAAAGTCGATTAAACACAGCTATATTTTAAAAAATGAGAAGGAGAACAAAGAGTATGAAGCTGACACAGAAGCCAAGAAAGGCTATTTCCTCTACGCTTACCCAGGTTAATCACTGTGACTGCATCATATAGCCCAAGAATGGCTCAGAATAAAAAAAAAATCTGTTAGTTCAATGAAAAGCAAGGACAGTGTCTTGTCTGCTTTTCAAAGCAAGCAAGCATATGTGCACAGACAAAATTCTCCGTGCAGCAACCATTATTTGTGCATCCAGATGTTGCCCAAATACTCATGGCTAGAGTGACAACACAACTTGCTTTTGATCTCTGATAAAGGCCTTGATTAATAATAATATCTGGGGTTTTATGTGCCAAAACCACAATATAATTATGAGGCATTCCGTAGTGGAGGGCTCCAGAAATTTCAACCACCTGGTGTTCTTTAAAGGGCCCCAAACCACCTCCAGTAATTTTTGCAATATTTCAAGCAAACACGAGCATTGAGTTCAGAATGCCACCACAATCAACAATGCACAACGCATTGCAGGTAGTACCAAAACTAAGATCTCGTAATGAGACACATTATAGTGGGTCAATTTGGACTACCTGAGATTTGACGAAGAGCATGTAAACTTAAGTAAATGAGTGTTTATGCAGCCACATCCATTGAAATGTGGCCACTGCAGACAGGACTGAATCCCACAACATTGGGCTATGCACCACTATGCCAGGGCAAGTAATCGATAAATGACTAAGACACTTGCCAATTGCAGAAATGGTGATCCTCTCCGATCCAGGAACTGCATTCTTTGGAATGGGAATACTGATGTTAGCCACGGTGGGTGGAGCTGAAGGATTCCTTCTGTCAATTAAGATGGCCTTGTTGAAGTGCTGTTTCGATCCTTCAGGCTGCAGCAGATAAAAGTGATTTTGTAGAATACATTGGTCAGTGAACCCACGTCCCTTAACTACCTGCACAATGTACATATTGTGACTATCAGCAATACATGTAGCACTGTGCTGTGCTTCAGCACTACCCGACACTGCATCGCTGCATTGATTTACATAGACACCATTCCCAGTAGTGTAGCCAAAAATTTTTTTCAGGGTGGGTTCAACCATACTTTATGTATGTTTGGGCATGTGTTTGTATGTGTGCATGTTAATATACACATGCAAAATTAAAAAATTTCGGGGGGGGGGGGGGAGTGTTGAGCCCCTACCCTTCCCTAGCTATGCCACTGACCAGTCCTTATTGTATCAAAAGCGATTCTGTGTGCAAGCCACTCAACATCTGCTATAGTATATATGTAAGTTTATTTGTTTACATACTATTTATTTAAAAGTACTCAATTGCCCAGATTTGTTATCTTAAAAATACCGAAGCATTGAGTGCATGAACACCTATGAACACATATGGGGCTTGCGTATGTCCTATATAACAGCTATAAAAGTAAAATTATGTAAAAGCAAGGATGGTTCTGATGAGAAATACCAAAAATTTACCTTGACAAGAAGCTTCTTCAATACGGCGTCACCAGCCAGACTTGAAGTAGCCGATACCCGTATGTCAATGTAGCCCAGCTTGAGAGGTGTGATCAGAAAAGACACAGGTACACCGTCTTGAGCTGGCACCTGAGAAGTGACAGTGAAATTTATCAGGAGCACAGCACAACTTGTTCAAGGAACAAGTCAGTCATGTGTAATAATCATGCCAAGTTGCAAATAAACACAAAAAACATACCGTATTTACTCGATTCTACCGCGCCCTCGATTGTAACGCGCACCCGTTTTCCGCGACCAAAAAAAAAAAAGTACAACATCGATTCTAACGCGCACCCATTTTTCGTGAGAGAAATGAACAAAAGAAGTCCGTAGGAGTCCACCTTTGCACATTCAGAAGAACAAGTATTTGGCTTTTAAAGAACCAAAGTTTAAAAAAATGAAAACACAAAGTCAAACGGCGGGCCTTGCCGCTGAAACTGTCACCACTACGGCGGCGATACGAGTCGCATAATGGATCAGCCTTCGTCGCTGTCGGACAACTCCTTGTCGCTGTCAACGCTTTTCGATTTCTGCAAACAGGCCCTGCTTTTGTCTACAGAAACTTTTTCGTGAAGCTGTGCTGTAAAACAATCTTCTGCTTCTGTTTGTGCCAGTCTCGCACGCACGTTTCGGCAACTCCAAACGATCGCGATGCGGCCCGATTTCCGTCCGTCTCTGCACATGTAATAACTTTTCTTTGAAATGCGACATCGTGGTGCACTCATCGAGTATTTCGAGTGGGCACTTCCATGCCACCGATGCGAATGTAGAACGGGATGACAAACTCCTCAGCACACGTACGAACTGAAACAATGACAGAAAGAAATGGCCGAGGCGCGTAGGAGGCGGCCATTTTGAAATGCCGATGGCAATACGATAACCGAGTTTTTTTTTTTTTTTTTTCGGTACTCGATTCTAACGCGCATGCGATTTTTCGACTCGTTTTGCCGAAAAAAAGGTGCGCATTAGATTCGAGTAAATACGGTACACATCGGGTCCGGCAGAAGTACCTTAATATTTTAGCAAACCAGCTGGCTAATCTCATTTTCATTCAATGTTAAATTATTTAAGCCAAAAACACTAAACAACATTGTTGATGTGTAATGCTGGTGAAGAAACCATAAACACTGACCAGAAATAACTAAATATATTAAATCATCAGATTTTACTGGCCTAAACTAAAGTAGATTTCGAGCCATGCAATTGTGAGAGCCTCCGAATTCATTTTTATGGCCTCGGCTTTTTTAGTGTGCACCTAAATCTAATAACCAGAATTGATTAAGGTTGAAATATTGCATATTTTATAACAAGTGTCTAGAAAGCAGAGCAACACTGAAGTCACAATGCTAGCATTAATGAAATGCTGTATCAGAGGTCAAGTCCATTAGTATTTCTACCTGTATCACATTTACATTCTGGAGCAAGTGCTGCAGCTTGTTCAGATTTGAAATTGCACAACTCTATTCAATTGTTGTGCAATAAGACGTGCGTCTTTCGCAGTATAACAAGGGACAACATACAATAAATTTCGGATACAGCAATGATGCCTTAAAGTGCACTAATAACATGATAAAGCAGTTATAGACCAAAAAAGCAACACATGCCTGGTAATACTAAATTTGTAAAAGCTTAGAAGAAAGAAAGCTGCAGAGGTTATAGCAATACAAGAAGTATTAAAATGAACACTCTACTTGTATGCTCTTTCATACAACTTGTGTCCATTTAAAGCAAAGCTTTTACAGACAGTTTTACTTTGCGTGCAGTCACTGCGCACAAAGCTGCTTCAATAGCAGCACTATGCATAAAAATCAAACAAGCTTTTAGAAGTTCAAGTGAAGTGTACATCCGGAAGTGCACAGCACATAGCAGCAATAACCAAAAGATCTCCAACATGGCACTTACTTTTACCGTCTTAGAACGTCTGTCTTTTCCTTCTTCTCCTGTGACATCATTTGACAATGAACTGAAGATGAACTCTCCACGTCGATTCTCTAATGTCACTTCCGCCTGAAATGCATAAAAGATAGTTACAAATAACTAAATAAAAATGGCTCCTTAACACTCAAGCATTACAGGCTGAAAAAGATAAAAGCTTACCTGAACTTCCTTGTTGTTGTAATTGAAAACTACGCACTGAATTGCTACACTCTCTCCACGAAGAACTGAGTATGGCAAACTAGCAGTCACAAAAAATGGCCTGAAGACGGTCACCTACAACAGAAAACATTCACTATCAGAAAAATGTTAACCAAATTCTTTTCAAAATTTCAACCAAAATATCTTGTGGTGAGTAACACTACAGGATTAACATCGGTCTGCTTAACAATTCAGCATGAAAAAAATAAATTCAAGCCTACAGTGGTAGGTAAAATGCTTAAATCATACTGATACAATTCATAGTTCACTTCAACAGTAAATACACACATGACATTCTCAAATGCTATCCCTTGCCATCGATTTTTTTCCATAAAAGCCCTACTAATTTCGCATTCAACAGATATCTGTCCAGGAAAGTGTCCCGAGCATTCGATATACAGTGCTCACGGCTTAAAATGCGACAATTTAGGGCTAAGTAATGCACATACTTTTGTTGCCACAGTCTTTAGTGCATACTTCATCAGAATAATATTGGCTCGTACACTTACACCGGAGACAATGTCACCTTTAGTAATCTAATTTGTAGCGAGGCGATGTGGTTACCTCGAGCAGTTACGCATACCAATTTCTATACAGTGAAAGCTCGTTAATTCACACCTCATTAATTCGAGATTTTGGATAATTCAAAATGGTCGCCGCAGTCCGGTCCGCAGTGCATAGGAGACCATGTGTAAAACGATTCGTTAATTCGAACAGAAATTGCCGCCTCTACGGATAATTCGAAGCGCGCGCCGCCGAGCGTCATCATCGTCAAACACTAGTGGAAGCTTTTACGGCCGAACGATAGGTGGCACGACCGGTTTTTTCGAGCTTCAAGTGGCCTCCGAGCAAAGGGCGAGCAAAGTATGGCCTCCGAAATCCAGGGAGCAATTTTTTTTTTTTTCCGTAGCCCTCCCGCTATCTCAGCGCCTGGCGCCACTTGTATACGCGGGACCCGCGGGACGCTGAGGAGTCGGCGGAGTAGTCCTAGCAGTCCTAGGCCGCACCCGGCAGCGTCACTTTGTTCCTCGAGCACGTTGTTCGTTCACGCCGTCAAGCCGTCTTATTCCGCATCGAAGTTGCAAGATGCCGCGGGGAAACTACTGCGCGAAGACTGTCAAGGAGAAGGTGGAGATTTTGCGAAAGGTTGACCAAGGGAACTCGAGCAAATACGAAATTGCGAGGAAGCACTGCATACCTCCGAGCACGTTGTCAACCTACATACGCAACAGGACGGCCATTGAAAACGCCTATGAAGCCGAGGATTTTGGCGCCAGTCGAAAAAGGCTAAGGACAGCGAAGTCCCCGGAACTGGAGTCGGCTTTGATTATCTGGGTTAAAGAAATGAGAGCCCAGAGTATCGCATTGAGCGGCCCTATCATCATGGCCAAGGCAGCCGATTTCGCCCTGCGCTTGGACATTGAAGACTTTGTCGCCTCCGAGGGATGGTTTCATCGTTTCAGGGAGCGGCACAATCTCGTATTCCCCACGTTATCCGGCGAGGCAAAGGAAGTGGACGCCGAAACATGCGCTACTTGGAGAAGCGACACCCTGCAGCAGTACTTGGAGAGCTACTCACCACAGGATGTGTTTAACGCTGACGAGACAGCGTTATTTTTCAAATTGCAGCCAGACAAGACGATCACCTACAAGGGAGACAGCTGTGCCGGCGGCAAGCACAGCAAAGAGCGTGTCACTGTTCTGGTCGCCGCAAATATGACCGGTACGGAAAAGGTCCCCCTTTTTGTGATTGGCAAAGCACTCAAGCCAGTGCTTCAAAAACATTCTGTCACTGCCGACGGAGTACGCCGCAAACAAGAAAGCCTGGATGACAGGTGACCTATTCAGGAAGTGGCTACTGAAATTCGACAGGCGAATGGAACTGGGCGGCAGACGCGTTGTTCTTGTCGTCGACAACTGTTCGGCGCACAAAGTCGACGTTGAGCTGAGAGCAACAAACTTAGTGTTCCTTCCAGCAAATACGACTGCGGCCCTACAGCCAATGGACCAGGGTGTGATAAGGAACATCAAGTGCTTTTATAGGCGTCACATGCTGGAGAGAATGATTTTGTGCGCGGGCGACAGGAAGGACTTCGGCATTACGCTGCTCACTGCCATGCACATGTTGGTGCGCGCATGGGAACAGGTGACCGCGACCACAATCGCAAACTGTTTCCGCCACAGTGGATTTGCAGCTGGAAGTGTGCAGGATAGTTGCGACGTCGACGTGGACGGGGCTGAGGAGCTCATGCCAGTGGCATTGCGCGACACTCTTCGGGGCGTACGTTTTGCCGATTATGTTGAAGTTGACACCGGTGCATCGGTGTGTGGTGCCCTGACTGATGAGGACATTATCGCTCAAGTAGCCGGTGCGAAGCCTGTTGCTGAAGAGCCAGAAGGTGAGGAAGATGAAGATGACGAAGCGCCTGTGCGCCCGTCAGCTTCTGCGGTGATGGAGGCACTTAATGTGGCGCGTCTCTTCTTCAGCTTTGAAGAGGGTGAAGAGGATTCCCTGCGCCGCGTCCGCGCGCTGGAACAGAGAGCCGCAGCTGTGGCATTCAGAGAAAAGAAGCAAATGGTCATCACCGACTTTTTTGGCCAATAAATATTTTTCGTGCCCCCACCCCCGAAATCCACCCATTTTTGCTCACTTTCATTATTTCGAATTTTGTTTAATTCGAAATTGCTCAGCGTTCCCGTGGAATTCGAATTAACGAGCTTTTACTGTACTTATTTGACGTTGCATCATACTCTGAGAGCACAGAATTTTTGCAAATTGAATAAAAAACTGAGGCTGTAATTGACTGACATAGCATACACCACTGGTAGAATAAAAAGTACCACATGTACAAGATATAATACCTGCATAGTATATGTGCCAAGTTTTTTTTTTTGTCTATTGAATTCTTTACATACTATTCACTACAAATAAGCAACATAATAGAGCATCTTACTTTTGCTTGGGAGGGTGCAATGCCAAGACCAGTGAGGGAATCTAGCGCAAATGCACTGATAACCCATGATGTAATAGTGTCGGGAACAGTACTTGAAATGACAGCCCTACCATCATGACTGTGATAAGAAAAAACAGGTTTTCATCATTAGGAATGTTTAAAGAAGATCACGAATGCATTTCATGGTACAGCAAACAACAGTAAATCAATTTTATTGTGGTCCTAAATACCAATTCCTTTCAGTACTCAATCAAGCCAGCCAACTGCGAAACTAGGATATAAGACAGCAGTACAAGAACCAAAGCTTATATTTGTCTACAGGGCTAAATAAATTTTTTTTTTTTAGAGTTCACATGCCAAATCAGCAATGAGATTACGAGATTATGACGCATGCCGTAGATGGGGTGCTCTCGGTTAACACTGACCACCTGGAGTTTTTACATGCACCTAAATTTAAGTACATGACCACTGTTATCTTTCCTCACCAAAATGTGACCACTGTAACAGAGATTGGACCCACAACCTCCACCTCAGTGCACAACACCATAGCCACAGGGATATCATGGCAGGTCACACAACTTTTAAAATATAGTACAAGCCAATCAAACCTTCAAACCACACATGAAAGCCCCCATTGCGGATCTGGCTCCTATTAAATTTTTGTGTTGTGCTTTGTTTCTACCTCTGCTTCATAGTGCAAGAATTGCAAGCGAGACCAACTTAGTAATAATATCTGGGGTTTTATGTCCCAAAACCCCAATATGATTATGAGAGATGCCGTAGTGGAGGGCTCCAGAAATTTCAACCATCTGGTGTTCTTTAATGTGCACCTAAATCTAAGTACACGGGCCTCTACCATTTCGCCTCCATCGAAATGCTACCGCCACGGCCAGGGTCGAACCCGCGAAGCAAGACCGACTTCTGCATTGTAACATTGTGTATGACAAGGAAAACAGAAAAGGAGAAGGCAGGGAGGTTAACCAGAAACACTTCCAGTTGGCTTCCGGTTGACAAGCCCTTACACAAATGCCTCCATGCTGCATCAACATGAATCGTAGCCATCATTACTACTGTACTGAACACAGCACACCAAGACGTACGAATGCAGAGCCCCAAGGTGTTTTAGGAATGTAAACAAAGCGGCATCATGATGCACTTTTCATTTGTCTTTTATTCAACAGCTACTTTCATCTACACATTCACAATAAAATCTCTCACATCAGCCACATCGTAATAAATAAAAACCTCAAACCACTGCTCTCACTGCACCCAGGAGTGACTTCCATAACAGTAAACAGTCAATGCAAGTTGGCAGAGCACCAGAAAATGAAAATGGCAGCATTCTCCCCACAAGATGAAAGATGCACTGCAAGCTGCATTTGTGAATACCTGGCAGTGGCATTGGTCCAAAGCCAAGTTTCAGGGTACTGCTGACGTAGCCTAATGCGACCAGGCACCTGAGGTGGTGCTTCAGGGAGCCCAGCCGGTGGAAGGACGGGATTGGTCAAGACATCTGTGTCTAGACGAATCACTTGCTTCCTCGCATAGACTGCCCGGAGTGTCCAGAGGGAGCAAATGGAAGGACGGACAAGAGCATGCAAAAGAGGTAGAAAAAAGAAGAAAGACGAGAGAACAAGAGGGAAAACAGAGGCACTGAGTAAGCATCCCACACAAAAAAAGAAGAAAGAAAACCATGAAGCCCCTTGACAATGCATATTAACATTCTCAAGCATGCCAAAAACAGTTTATTTTTATTTAGGTTATCAGCCTTGTGAACACAAATAGCAGAGAAAATTTGTTTTCTTTCCGGATACGGTATACTTAGAGGATATGTTTCAGTTTGATGCCCCATACACAAACAAAAAGGAAGTGGGGGCAGAGGGGCTATTTGGGTCATCTTTCTGTTGTACAGCAGTAATCATGTATCTCTCATACCATTCCTTTGATAATTGTCGTGCACCTGCTCCTTCCGAATCCCGATGCTTACGCCATCAGCATGGCATAAAATTCTCAACGGAGAAGTAGAGAGCATACAGTTTTCAAGAAAGGAAGCGCGGTAAGCCAGATGATGATTATTGCTTTGCAACAGAAAGATGCCCCACATACCGTATAAACGCGTGTAAGGGCCGCACCCGTGTAAGGGCCGCACCCCGTTTTCTTGAAGTGTATATTCTAAAAAAAAAAAAAATCCGCGTAAGAGCCGCACCCACACTTTCCTCAACCAATACGTATTCAAAATGCGCGCGCGCGTAAGCTTCTAGGCGTAGTCGATAGATGGCGCAAGGAAACGCAACCATCATCGTCGTCACCAGAGTTATATATTTTTGGATTTTATTCGTGTTAAGATGTTCGTGAAGTGGGCTAAAAATTTTAACTTTTTATTAGTATTCATAGACCCGCCAACTAAAGGTTAAAGCAGGATTTTATCTTTAGCTTCTCACATCTCTATACAAACGCGCTATTGGCGCTATTCATATCGGCATTAGCATCACCAACTTTGGCATGGCGTTCGCGTTGTTCGGTTTTTGCAGTTCAGCCAGCCGTTTGCTGTAGTTTTCTGCACTGTTCGATGACCTTCGTGCTAGCTTGTTTTCTACTCGGCGTTCACGTTTTGGCAAGATGGGCAAGTACCTGAATAGCTACACGGCTGGCTATAAGTTGAAGGTGATCGAGTATGCTCTCGAGCATGGGAAACGTGCCGCCGGCAGAAAATTCGACGTTGACGAGAAGTGTGTTCGACGTTGGTGTGCTCAAAAAGAAGCCTTGCGAAACACCAACAGCACTAAGCGCGCTTTCCGAAGAGAGCAGTGCAAGTTTCCCGATTTGGAAGAAGACTTGCTCCGCTATGTGACTGAAGTGCGGAATGATGGTCTTGCACTCACAACGGACATGCTGTGTGTGAAGGGACTAGCCTTGGCGACTGTACTTGGGTGGATCCCATTTGCGTGGAGCTCGGTGTCGACGGACAATGTGTCCCGAAGTTTTAAAGTCGCCGGGATATCTAACAGCTTGGATGGCACGGAAGATGACTGCATGTGGGACTCCAAGTCTGAGGACTCGCCGAGGAGTGACGACGATTGAGCACGTATGTCGCAAGAAATGTCGTATACTGCAATAAACGCTCTTCGTTCGCTAACTGGTGCGTTTTTACTTAAAAAAAAAAGATGTCGCGTGTATGGGCCGCACCCTAAAAATTGGCCCTCATTTCTTGAAAAAAAAAAGTGCGGCCCTTACACGCGTTTATACGGTATGTACCCTCCCCCCCCCCCCCCCCCCCCCCCCCCCCCCCATTTTTACAGTTATGGCCTACACCTAAGAAGTTATAAACTATAATACCTGGTGTCATAAGAACACTCAAACTGCAAACAAAACAAAATTCAGAGACGAACTATTACTGTAAATGAATGTTTATGATGCCCAAATATTACTCGAGAAACAAACCACTATGGGCGAAACATTAAGCTTTCGAACATCATCCTATCGAGAGCAGTTTCCCCACAAGGAAACTTGTTTGAATTTGCCTTTGAATTCATAAGGGTTAAGAAATGTTCCCACTCTGCTCCTTCATGGTGACTCCATACAAAGCTACTGCAGTTAAACCTCTACACAACAATGACCAAAAAACTGGCACTTCCATCACATCAAATTTTGTTATATCAGAATTCCACATAGTAGTATGTCTAGGGCTCAGCATTCATCATTACTTTGCCAAAAACTCTGCATACTTTCTTGGGGTTCTTTTTCTTCCTCTTCATGCAAAGCTTTTCCAGAGGTAATTTTTCTTTTTTTTTTTCAGATTAACTTTCACTGGATTTTCTCAGTTGATCATACTTTTCGCATCAAGTTGAGCAGCAGTTTGGGTCGGTGAATATTTGGTTTACCTATTTTGTTGACACTGTAATGTGCTGCATGACTGCAGATCCTGCTATGCAACACTAAGTACATCCAATACAAAGTTTTCGAGAAGCAGTCTACCTAAGACTAATGCTATATGTCTCTGCAACTATACACGAATTAAGAGAGAACCTTTGATATTCCAAGCACAGGTAATTAAGATTTTGTAATGTTATGGACGCAGTGCTGCAAAAAATGTTGCGTAAAGAATGCCAGCTGACAACAGTGAACTTGCCCAGTTCATCTACTGCAGTGGCTGTAGCCAGAAGACTGCAAAAACATGAGCCAAAGCTGTCCCAACAATCTGCTACACCCTTAACAGTTTTAATTTTCATTGCAGCAGCAAGAAAAATGGACGTAAATAAAATTATGGGAAGCACGCTGACACAACCTTGACATCATCTGGCCCCTTGCCTCAAGGCAAACATAGACTCAGAGTTGCACACCGAGTCCCACCTTACAGAACTCCTCCTCTGTAGGCCCCATTGCTAATTTTGGTTAAACACTGGAAGTGGTAAGCTGTCTAAAGAGCGTTCTACAAAAAGTATACTTCCCATCAGTTTTGGTTTCGAGTGTTGGGGTGGAGTTGCACCACGGACATTTGTGACTGTTTTTCGGAAAACATTTAGTCACACCAGCAATATTAACTGCAGGGATGTGTCTCTGCCAGTGGCAAGTTGTCTGTTCGTCCACATTGTTCACATCTATCTCACAATTATTACAATACACTTAAAACAGTACAATTAACATTCCCTATACCTTCCTTGGCTTCATTAGCTGCTGGTTTTCATTAAGGTTGTGTCAAACAAACAAGCTCTCGAAAATTTCCTTCCTTCATTTTTCATAGTACTGTTTCATTAAACCTAAACAAGTTTATTGCTGAAATTTTTGTGTTTTTGGTACTACCATAACTATCATAACAAGGTGCGAAAAATCTGAGAATACATTTAGAAATGGTAACTCTTGGGCGAATTTGTCGTACATGTTCATATATCAAAACAAACGAGCCTTAAAAGAGGAGAGAATACAAGAAAAACAACAGCTCAAGAGTACTCATATCTTTCTCACATGGGTCCATTTGTATGCTCATTTTTTCCCATACTTAGAAAAACTTGCTTTAAGGAACCAGCAGTCAAAAAAGCAGCAGCAAAGAAAGTGAGCCAGCAGTGAAAGACGCAGACAGTGGAGCAGCCCTGAAGCAGTGGTTTGAAAGTTCAGGTTCAGATGTAGGAGTGATTTGTCTAAAGCAAATGTATTAACCAAAGGTAATACTATATCAGCAGCAATTAAAGTCCAAAAATTAAGAAGCATCCTAAGGTGCAGATCTTGATTAGTGCAACTGCAACAATGATCACTACATTGAGTTGAACTTCTGTTAATCAGTCAGTGAGATTCGGTGAGATTATAGATCGGGTGAAATCAGACTTATGATAAAAGGGATGAATACCTTCAAAGCATCCACCAAACTATCCACATGGTCACTTAAACAGGCTCTCATGAGCATTAATATGTGCTCAGAAATTAACGTTGTACAAATAATCATATTGATTATTTACACCGTTTTGCGGGGCCTCAAATGGGAAATCTGCCTGTGTTACCTGGATGATGTGGTGATTTTTGGCCGAACATTTGAAGAACATAATCATCGCCTTGACCTCGTTCTAACCTGTCTGGAGGAAGCTGCGCTTACACTGAACTCAAAAAAATGTCGCTTTGGAGAACGTGAAACCTTGGTTCTGGGACACCTGGTGGATAAAAATGGCGTGAGACCGGACCCGCAGAAAGTCGCCGCTGTCAGCAACTTCAAGCAGCCGCAGTCCCTCAGGGAGCTGCGAAGCTTCCTGGGCCTGTGTTCTTACTTTCGCCGCTTTGTCCCGAATTTCGCTGATAAAGCACAACCACTGACTGACTTGCTGCAAAAGGACGTCCCTTTCCACTGGACACCGGATTGCGAAGCAGCCTTTAAGCAGCTTCGGTTCATACTGACTTCAGGACCGGTACTACGCCATTTCGCTCCTTCTGCTGAAACGGAAATTCACACAGATGCCAGTGGAATCGGCCTTGGTGCTGTGCTCGTTCAACGCCGTGAGAACGCTGAACACGTGGTAGCTTATGCGAGTCGTTCGTTGAGCAAGGCAGAGCGAAATTACACAGTCACAGAACAGGAGTGCCTCGCCGTCGTTTTCGCCGTGCACAAGTTTCGCCCATACATCTACGGCCGTCGCTTCTCGGTAATCACCGACCATCATTCTCTATGCTGGTTGGTAGGCCTCTGAGAGCCATCTGGACGACTGGCGCGATGGGCTTTGCGCTTACAGGAGTTCAACTTCACTGTACGCTACAAGAGCGGTAACCGGCACGCAGACGCCGACTGCCTATCGCGCCTTCCTCTACCGACGACTGAGTGCGACGCTGACAACTTCGACCAGTATATCGACGCTATTACCTCCGAGTTCCCTGACCTCACGACTTTCCGGACAGCCCAACACGAGGACCGCTCCCTAGATTCTCTGTTCGCCTCCGCGAACGAACACGCAAACCCAAGCTGTTTCGTGGTTCATGAAGGCGTCCTTTACAAGAAGAATTATTCCGGACAAGGCGCCCGTCTGCTTCTAGTTGTTCCACGCACTTTACGGGCTCACGTCTTTCAGTCCTTACACAACGACGCAACCTGCGGCCACATGGGCTTCGCCAGAACGCTTCAACGAATCCAGCAAAGGTTCTATTGGCCCAAGATGCGACACGGAAAAATACGTTGCTGGATGCGAACAATGCCAATGACACAAGCGTCCCACAGCTACACCGCCAGGACTTCTCCATCCTGTGCCACCTCCTAGCTCTCCCTTCGAGACAGTTGGTGTCGATCTTCTCGGTCCGTTTCCACGATCGAGCAGTAACAATCGATGGATCATCGTCTGTGTTGACCACCTGACGCGCTACGCAGAAACTGCTGCAATACCTGCTGCAATACCTGCTGCAACGGCCATGCACGTGTCGCAGTTTATGCTTCGCTTTATAATTCTCCGCCATGGTCCTCCAAGCGTTGTCATTAGCGACCGCGGACGACAGTTCGTTGCCGACGTCGTTGAAGAGATCCTGCGTCTGTCTGCCTGCCATTTCCGCCATGCCACACCATATCACCCGCAGACCAATGGCCTCGTAGAGCGCACGAACCGGACTCTCACGAACATGCTGTCTATTTATGTTGATTCCAAGCACAAAAACTGGGACGAAGTGCTACCTTACATCACATACGCGTACAATACCGCGAAGCATGAGACTACAGGTTACTCTCCATTTTACCTGTTGTACGCTTGTTCCCCACGATGTTGTCTCGACACTATACTAGCTTTCACGCTAGACATGGAAACCTCGGTAGCCGAGACGCTCTGCCGCGCAGAAGAAGCCCGTCGCATCGCACGCCTTCGAACTTTGGCATCCCAACAGCGTTCTAAGAAACGTTACGACGCTTGCCATCGCTCCGTATCTTATACTAAGGGCGATCTTGTGTGGTTATGGACACCAGTCCGCAAACGTGGTTTGTGCCAGAAATTCTTGGCCCACTATTCAGGTCCATTCGTCATTCTTGACCGCCTCAGCGACGTCACGTACGTAATCTCAAGCGTCACAAGCAATGGTCGCCGCTCTAGCAAAACACAGCTGGCACACGTTGCGCGCCTTAAACCGTGCTACCATCAACCATCTGAGTGACTCGCCCAGAGGGCATCGTCTGCGAACCGGGAAGTGAAACGCGCGAGCGAAGATTCGACGAAGAGGAGAACGAGGCTGGTCTGGCTCACAAGCGACGCCGTTGACTCTTGGCCGAGCTACACCTCTGCATTTTCCCATCTTGTAAATAAACGCTTTCCATCGTCACAATATGCAAGATTTAGGTGCTTTCAAATGTAAACACTCGAAAAAGCAGGTCAACAAGTAGAATCTCCAGGGAATATCCAGCTGCTATATACACAGTGGATATCAAGACAATAAAGACAACAACACAGAAGCCTGCAGATGGATATGAAGCTAAATGCACAGTAAAGAGCAATTATGAGCTGGGAGGGCACAGCCATCCACACAGCGCATCTACGTCAGCTTCTGTGGTACTGGGCACTTTGAAAATATTACTTGCATGTGCATAGCGCATCCAACGTATTTTTAGTTCACGAGACTCCATTGTAACCTCTGATTACAAATGAGGTTCAACATAAGTTTTTTTTAGCATAAGCTTACAAGTTTTTTCATGCACAGATATTTCTAGATATTTTTAAGTGCTTACTGGAATGTCTGTGCACAAGTTGATTAGTATCTTTATAAATGAAAATCAACTATAACATTTACATGACAAGATATAATACCACTAACAAACTCCTAATCATCAAAAAGACAACTTTTTAATGTTATGTAATATATTGTTTGTTTTGCTCCATATTCCTGCATATAATTTTATATCATGGAAGGGGTGTGTGAAGAGCTTGGCAACTGAAGGGGCAAAGGAGCATGGGAATGTGCACTCACAGTCAAGTAGGACCAAGCATCTGCAGTAGAAGTCAATTAGCATTGCTCTCTGCTCCAAATTTCGAATACCGCTTTACTATGAGCTAGGCTAGCTAGCAAGTTTGCCAGTGTTGCTAGTGAAATGTGCAACTGCATGGTGCCAAGCGCCCCACTAAATGTTGCTTTGCATGTTTTCTTTTAATTCCTAAATTTCATAAACAGTAACAAGGGGGATCTTATTTGTATCATTTTTTTTTACTGCGATACAAATTATGTAAATCATTTCCAATTTCAGCGTGGTTGCTTTAAGTAGCAAGAAGAGGGGCAGCACCAGAAATATCCTCAATAAAGCTTAACTGTAACCTCGGCTTGGCTATGACGGATGCTACTGCAGAGAATTACAGATTTTCAAGCGTTCTCAGAATTGGGGACACCATGTCCACAGTTCTGGGAATGCTTGAACATCTCTAAGGTACTAGCTTATAATGGCAAGTACCATTCGGGTTGCACTGCATGCCATGGCATCTTTTGCATTTAAATGACGATGGTTAGGGTAGTTTTTTACAGAGATTTGTGGGCATACCCATACAATCAGAAGGATTGGTCATAATTCAAGAGGCATTCTCGCAAAAAAATCTGAACGGTTGGCAGATGGGTGTGTCTCATATTTCGAGTTCCTTAACACAGTTGTAGAAACCCAGTCCCCTTGAGTCCTCTCACGAGCACTTAAATCCCAAGTATTTTTGCATTCCCCTCTTGTCAAAATCTAGTATCCACTTTTGAGAAGATTCAATTGGCTAGCATTGTACAGAGAGCACAAAACAAAAGTGATTTGTGGAGTTCGGCATGCTTATAAAGTTACTAATAAAATTATACATTGAAGGTACAAGCAGAAAGAAAACAATGCACACATAAAGTGTACGCAAACAAACATCTTGGAATTAAAAAGATGCTGCTGTAAGAAGCACATGTGGTGCTGTGCTGTCAATTCGGTCACAACAGTTCTGCAAATAGCACTACCTGTACTATGCCATAGGTAAATGCAAAAGCAGTGGGTCATGTGAACAGAGTGCAGAAATCAAAGCAAAAGCTTCTGAAGTCTGCTGTTTTTATTATGCAAAAAGTAAAGCCCTCCAGCCACACAAACATGTGCATAGTCAAACTGGTAGTACATAAGAGCTATATTGTAATCCCCTGTCAAATAATGTACCAGCATTTCCACAGAAATGTCCACAATTACCATAATTTTTAGAATCTTGTACTTTTTTTTATTATAAGCAATAGGACTAAAGCAGAGGCACAAATCAAGGACATTCAAGGCACAATTCAAAACAGTAATACAATGTGTGTACGTGCACAAATTCTGAATTTACTATACATAGATGCACAATTGAGCTGTGTAAAGTATAACTTCAGATGCAGCAAAACATGCTTGGCTAGGTAGACTACCGATACCTGTCACAATTATTTTTATAGTAGTCAACTAGAGTTGTAACTTTATTAGCAGCTGCCCGGCACCACCCCATTTGAACTGCTCTTGCTATCAATATCTGATCAGAACTAGTCTCAGCTTTCAATAAACAGGAAAGTCCCCAGAAAATTTCTGTGTTATTTTCTTTTATTGAATAGTTGACCTATAATTACGACATGGCATCTTGATTCCTCCAGAGTGCTACATATCTCATACCCTCTTCAAGTTTACATGCAACCAATGCAAACCATGGGGAGGAAGGTCTTTGGACAGAGTAGGAGGCTAATTAAATCAGAAAAATCTGAGATTGAGATTACACAATACCACACACCGCTGAAGTGCACTCCCACACTGTGACTGCACTGCCAAATCTGAGTTTACTGAGCATCCAACAGGGTAACTGAGCTGACAGTGGTGTGTGGCAGTGAGCTGCCTCCTGCATGGTAGACCAAAAAAAAAAATCTCCATGGTACTGCATGGCACATCAATGTGGGAAGCTTGCCGTTAGTGTGTGTGCTCCTTCTTTATTTAGATGTATGAACTGGGAAGTATCAAATTTCTACAGTGTCCCTGTGACAACTAACTCAAGCTCTCACTCTAGTATAATGTGCGATATACACACACTGCTGTGCACTTCAAAGTCTGCCACTTCAAAGCTAATGCAGCACTGAAAACTATGCACTCATTAGAGACATTTTGTAATTTCTGGCTGTCCATGTACTGCTATCCTCTACAGATGTAATATTGCACAACTGCAGTCTGCCTACAAGCATGTCTGCAAGGCTGGAGTGGCTTTTAGTAGGATCAATAGGCCAAGCATGCTAGAAGCAAAAGCCTACCCTGTTAAGGTGTTATTCCACAGCCAAGTCTCAGGAAAGAAGCGTCGCAGCCGTTGATTTCCCTCTTTATGACCTGCCGATCCCCCACTGTATGCAGAGTCTTCGAGCTCAAAGTCGCCACCAAATCCAGAACGATAGTAGACTGAGGGGTTGGCAATTATGGCATGGAGAAAAAATTAAGAAAGGGTCAACAAAAGTAAACATGAGTGGCCATTAGTAAGTTCTCCGGGATTTTTAGACTATGGTCCAAACTCCAGGATTTTAGAAATCTTTGCATTACAGAGGCATAAAGCCATTTGCAATTTTAACTTTTCTCTGCTTCCCTAACATAACTGTTTTCAATTACAAACATTCCTTTGATTAACAAACATTATGACGAACTACAATAACTTCTGGCTATAAATGTTGGCGAAAACAACAGAACAGACCAACTAGCCTAAACAGTGACCATAACATGATTAAAGTATTTAATGCCAGATGACACCAAGATGATTCTACACATGCATGCAAAATAAATAACAATGTGCTGATGATCCCTTATCATCTAAGATTACGAATAGAACTATTTAACATGGCTCATAACCAAGAATGTTCTTGGAGATGCTAGACATGTTCCCCATAAACCTGAAAATAAGATTTATGATCAGAATAACACCATCCATGCACCCAACTAATGCAATCAAGCCAAAAATGATAATGCTCTTAACAGCCTATTAAAACGAAATAAATGGGTTTCTCAACATTGAAGGCAAGCTAAAAGCAGCCATCCGACTCACTGGCATCATCAAACTCGTACACAAGGCCATTTGTAAGGACAGCCATGCCTGCATCCTGCACAGATTACAAGAAATTCCATTAGCGACACAAGACAAATTATTTGCATGAAACTTTTTTAATGTTTTCTTGAGAAACTCAGTTGCCATGTACCTGAAGTTATAAGCATTGTTATTCTTAGTGTCTACATGAAAATTTATAACAGAAACAAAGGTCCAGACAGTTTCCCTTGGAAACCAGCTGGATTAGACAACAGCAAATAGCAATGAAGCAGGAATAATAGTGTTCACTAACTTTGGGTCCATTATTTGTAAGTTCCACATATTACACAAATATTTATATTTAAACAAATAGTACCAGTGTTGGCATTGCCAAGTTAAAGCACCGATTTCTTTCTCAGTAAACCTGCATGCTTGGAAAAAATAGGTGCCTGAAATTTAAACATCGTAACTTTCACATTACCTTAAAAAGATCATGTGTAGTCGTTGATCCTGGCCACCAAAGAGAACGCCTGCGCCGCCTGTACCACGGAGGCCAGTACTTTGCCTTCTTCCCACTGTCAAATGACTCCAGCTCTTCGATGACCTGTGATATCGAAAAGTCCGCCCCGTTGGTTTTCTTTGTTGCATGTTGCAAATTCTTCCCTGCCTCCCAAGAATGAATACAGATTTCCCTTGCATGCGAATGAAGTGGCTCACCTGTTCCTGGCTCAAGTCATTGCCCTTCTTAAGAAGCAATACACTCTGGTCAACGCCAAGGACACCAATGAAGGCATTAGGTTTTGTTGATACCAATACATTCAACTGTCCACCAGGCTTTGTTTCAGCTATGCTTGTCTGTACATGTACCTGCAATAAGTAGCCACAAAGGTAGTGAGTGATGTATCTACAGCAATATGCATTTCTATCACACTTGAGTGTGAAAAAAAATTAACTCTAGTTATACTTGGCTTATGAGCCAGAACACCACACTCATGCCTCATGAACTAAGTGACAGTCCAATTATAAAAACATTTGCCACAAAAAAGTGCTGATCTGACCGTAAGCTGAAAAATTGGGCATACTGAAGTAGCCATTTTGTCCTAGTAAAATAACATTACCTAAGTTATTTAGGGGCATTTTACCATGCATTAGTCAATTTGGACAAATCCCAAGAATGACAGCAGTGAAGCAAGCAAGAATAGAGTTCTCATAAATTCATGGTAAAGAAAAAAAGCAAAGCCAACAGCGCTACTAGCGTGGGACCAAAATAAAGTGGCAAGGTACATATTTGTAGAGTAGTCATGACTGAAGAAATAATGCACACCATGGTGTGAACACCTTGTGCTAGACTTCTAAGTGGTTTGAGCAGCATGCGGGTGTAGAGCACACTTTCAGTGCATGGCAAGAAATTTATTTTTGTTTAGTTCAAGTCGTCATATAAATGATGACTAAATAGAAAAGAGGCATTTTGATTGTAATATGCAGTTTCAAAACAAACTTGCTGGCTACGCTGTAAGAGAATCTTGCCAGCCAGCTATCTGACAAATAACTGAGATAAATGTTCAGTCCTGAAAAGTGCACTCCTTTGATGAAAACATACTTATCATGGCACTTTTGTAATACTGTGAAGAACTGGGTGATGAGACCCATACTGTTTTGTAAGCAGTTTGGTGTGCATCCTTATGGCAACATCTGAGCACCCCACACTTCTGCTTAACGAGAAAAGCAGTAACTGTTTCTATGCAAATTCTGTAAAATGTATGGATTGGTGCAGCAGAATCTTTCACTAAATTAAGCTAAATTTATACAGGGAACATTTTGGTGCTCTCTTTGTCAATTCGTAAATTTAAACAGATGGGCAACTTGGCCCATTTCAGGTCCTGGGAAAAACAGATAAAACTTATTGTGTACAAGTTATGGCGTAGTCTACTGTATCATGCAACGAAAAAGTAGACTTACAGGTGTCCGGAGAATTCCTCCAACATCATAATTAACAGCATCAGCCACAACTTCACCGTCCTTCCTGACATAGTAGACAAGCACTCGTGCCTTTGGAGCCATGCGGAATGTGGCAGAAAAGCTGAATCGGTAGCTTCGTACACCAGATACGGGAAGAGTTTGTGCATACACTATGTCTCCTCGCCCCATTACCTGCAGTACAAAGAGAAGAAGCTGGATCATTAAAAAAGCCATACAAGCTAAAAAATAAAGAATCCTATTGTCTTTTTAACAGCGTATTTCATAATGATTAATTACACAATGCCTTTATCTTCTTCAGTATGTATCGTCACACACTGATCACCGAGATAAGGTTGCTGTTCTTTTTTGTAGGACATTCCATAACTCATTTTTACCTACGACTTGTAAAGACTGGAAACACCTCCCTGCTTTCATTGCAGACATTATCAACATTTTCAGACCACTTTAACAGTAACTAATTAGTTCACCTGATGTTTTTTTTGTTGTTCCTTGTATTTGTATGTTTACCTATATTGTATTAATGTTTGATACCACTACCCTCTGTAGTGCTTCGGCCGTGAGGGTACAATAAATGAAATGATATAAAATAAAAATAAAATACTAACACCAAATTTCTGCACAAAAAAAATTGTGCAAAAGATATGCATCAATGATATAAAGAACCTCGATCAGTTTCTAACACTCATGACAAAAACACAAGCAAGAAAAAATTGGAGAACATAAAGAAACTATCATTTGTTGTTGAATTCTCTCTATACTATGTGGAATTGCTAAGTTGTGACCTTCATTATGTATTGCAAATAAGTGGTAAAGAGCCACAGTGAAACCATTAGCTGATCCATATTGTTGTGCTTATTTTCCGCTATGGTACACGACTTCATGTGAGAGAAAACAGTGACATTTACCAATAAGATATTTGAACATGAAAAAGCACGAGAATGCAATAGCTGAACATCATATCTGCTGCTTTTTGCTTTCACAGAGGGAGGGGAGAAGGTTGAAGCAAAGTTGAGATAATAGTATTCACAGAGCAACACAGGTCTCACCTCATAGACAATATGGTCAAGGGTGTCAGTGGCGTTGACTTCAAACTCAACAATGTCACCCACTTTAGGCTCCTCTGTGATCATCACAGCCTGAAGGAAGCTGCGACTAGGAGATTTGGCTGGATAGATGCCTTCTAGGTAGTAGGTTTGACCCCTGAACTCTGCCCGCAGACCCAAAATCACAGTGCTGTTCTCATTGGGTGGGAAGAACTCCAACCGTATGACACCGTTTTGTGGCACCCAATGCTGGCTGCTCTGCCAGAGCTCTTCATTGAAATTGAAGCCATAGTGCAGTGTCAGTTGGTTCACTGCATCATTCACAGGGGTGTCATCCTGGTAGGCGACCTTGAGCTGTAGGTATAAAGAGTAAGGACTCGCATTGCACGTTTTCAACAGGAAGAAAAAGGCCACTACAGACAAGGCAGCAGAAATTGTAACCACCAAAAAAAAATATGAAACATTCACTACATTCGCATCATACATGTACTGTTTCATAACACATCCTCTGCAACATATTGCCACACACGTTTATTGCTTTATTTTGTTGTATTCGGGTTTCACCCACAAAAAACTGTTAGCAATGCTCGGCGCAGACCACGCCGCAATGTTTGGGAATCTTCGCGATTGTTTGTAATCATTCTAGTCTTATTCGAGAGCTCACGCAAGCACCAGCGATAACGCTGGAAGGTTCAATGATTTAGAACAACAGATGACTGATGTATAAAAGACGACGCATTCCACCGATGGTCAGATTATTCGACGTCTGACAACTGTGCACACCAATATTATTGCACTTTGAGTATCATTCTTTTTCTGGGCACAAGTTCGCCTGAATAAAGAGTTTGATCATTACCGGCTGAGACTGCTTTCTTCACCGTCACAACAACGTGACAATACAATCACAATGGGTGCTGCTAACAAAGCCATATCAGAATGTGAAGGTTCTTTCAGAGGCAGAAACTCAAAACATGCACTACTTAGACCAATCATGACACTTCTACAGTGAGCAAAAACTCGTTAAAGGACAAAATTAGTAGGAATGTAATTACTTAGGAATATACTAATCTTAATGCTGCATCGTGGTCTATGTTTCGCAGATTCTCTTGAAATGTCCATTACACTTAGAAGCATACAATTTATATTGCCCTATAGTACTGTATTTCAGCAGCAAGTCAAAGAGGTTTTGCAAACTGTGGCCTTTCGTTTCAGTGGGCAAGGTAGGAAACATTTTGTTTCTCTTCACTTCATATGACAACTGAACAAACAAAGAACATTACTACAGCAAGGTTCTAATCTCACAAGCATCAACTTGGCTAAACTATCCTGTCACAAAAGTCCCAGCTTCCTTTGGTTGTTACTTTCAAATACATTATGCTACCAAACAAGAAACAAGACAATGGTATTAATAACTAGAGTGTAACTGTAAAAGAGGGTGCTATGAAGAAAATTCTATCGAAGAAATATGGAGACAAAAGTAACATCAGGCCTATCACTGAAAATTAAATTTTGTCTGGAGCTTCCAGTGAGTTTTTTTTTTTTGTGATTATAGGACATGAAGTAAGGTCAACTTGACACTAGTTGTAGGTGTATTTGCTTTAGCTCACTGCCATGGTTCCTCTCCTTGGACTAACTCAAACCCAGTCTTATTTTCAACACATCTTGCAAGAAGTTCAACTCATCCTAAAGGTACTAACAATAGCAGAGTACTAGTACAAAGATTTAAAACTGACTTCAACATTCAAAGGCAACCTCACACATTTCACACACATCTTTTAACACTGTGAGCTATCATGATAAGACACAGCATGGTGTGAGATAGGGTGCCTTGATAGTAACCTGGGCATGGCAACGACTTTCCACTGCATAAAGACAGAGAAAGCTGCAGTCACTTACAAAGCAGGTGTACTTGAGGCCTGGTTTGAAGGTTTCAGAAGTTTTCACAAGCTCGACTTTTATCTCTTTGTCATAGACAATGATGTAGCTGGTTGCATTGTACTTGCGTCCAGTCAGTTCTTCTGTCACCAAGGCAAAGAACTCAATCTCCCGCAGAAAGAAGTCTGTCTTTAGGGAAAGGTCCCGCACAATTGCAACAGGTATGTCCACACTGCCGTCAATCTAGAGAACAGGAGAAAAAGGCATTGCGTTATTATGCATCTGACAATTTACCATGATAGTAGGCAAGTACGCTTCCATTAAAAGGAAAAACTGCCATCCACTTGTTTAAAGTACCACACAGCTACAAGAAATCCATATGGATTTCTCAAAGAAAAGTTTCCTAGTTGATAAAAACTTCATCCTGAAGCAGGATTTTATCAACTGGGTAGCTATCTTTCCAAGGAATCCGTGTGCTTGTAGCCTCGTGTTCCGAATATGTGTAACAATTTTCCCTTTTCACAAACCCTCCTCTGCGTTGGATGCTTCTGCAGAAATAATTTTCCACATGTAATTAAGCAAAGTTCAACGCTACTCACTGATGTCTTTGTTTGGTACTGCTCATAAGGCCTTGGATGCAGTTGATGGTATCGGGTGCGAGGGGTGACTGTCAGTGTAACAGTACCTTTCACTGGTTTGCCATATGTGTACCTGAAGACATGAAATTCAAATAATACACATGAAATCTGCCATCTGATCCCATTACTGAAATGAACAGGGGCATGTTGCCAATCAGTGAATTACTGTGTGCAAAATAAACAGAGGGTAATGACTCACGTAGCTGTGACTGTTGCAACAACTTCAGACTTATTGTAAGTGACATATGCAGGAAGGCCCACTTTAACCTCAAAAGTTGGCAGCACTATACATGGGCAAAACATGCAAAAGAAAAAACAAATGCAAGAATAGTTTCAGTAAAAATATTCCTATAATAGCATGTGTTAAACCCGACAAAAACAGAAACTAAGGAGCTAACTTACCATATTCAGCAACTGTGAAACTCTTCTTGAATTTCTGACCCTATTAGAGATTTCAAGCACAGAAATCAGCTATACACAGATTCCATAAAGCTTATCAAATTCAGTCCGCGGTGTGCAAAACCCCATCAATGTTGCTGACACACAAACTACTCAGATCACCTTTGTGTAACCATGTTCAAATGAAACTTGAAGTCATGTTCACTCAAACAGTAACCTAAAATGTAAATTCAAACAAGAAAATAAACTAAAAAAAAAGGGATTGTGCAGATGGGTATAAAAAACTTTTTTTTTAGTTCTCTTTCAGAAACAGTTCTCTTTCAGAAGAGCAGTCTGCCTAGAAATGAATTACAAAGCTGTCACATTAATATGCAACCTACAAAAAAGGCAGTCCTCTAAATTTCGAATTTTCATTAACAATAATAATTGTTGGGGTTTAACGTCCCAAAACCAGGATATGATTATGAGAGACGCCGTAGTGGAGGGCTCTGGGAATTTCTACCACCTGGGGTTCTTTAACGTGCACCTAAACCTAAGCACGTGGGCCTCTAGCATTTCGCCTCCGTCGAAAATGCGGCCGCGGCGGCCGGGATTTGATCCCGCTGCCTTCATTCACATACGAGTCTTAGTTCACTTCTAGTTCCCAAGAAGTAAGGCCTCCATTAGAATGCCTCAAGCTCTCAAAAGCTCTATGCATAAATCATTCAATGTCTCATCTAAATTACACAGTCTTAAAACAGGCCTTATTAATTTCCCTTAGCTCTCCAAGTTATTGTGTACACATTTCCATACTCTACAAGCATCATAGCCTTATCATCTATGCCACTGAAACCACTTTAATCTGCGAAGTTATAGGTGATGAGGTTTGACAGTCAGCGCAACCAAAGCTATGTTGCCAATAAACGCTAAGTGTACACAGCAAAGTTTTGCATTTTGTAACAAGCAAATTCATTTATAATTAAAACTTGATGCATTCATGATTTAAATGTTTCCGATAATTTACTTTTTTCTGTCAGTAAAAAAGAAGGCCATGCCACATCTTCCAGCAAACTTTCAATGGCTAACTTCAATGGTCTATAAAATGAATTTAGCACCAGCAACACCAGTCATGATGAGGAAAGAAAATACACAAATAGTAACAATGAAAAAAAAACTTTGCTATTGCCCCGCCTCTTGAGCCAGCTTACTAATGACCACATGTAACATACATGTTTAGCATGTACAATCGGCGTCAAATGAAACCCGAGCAGCGGCAAGTGTTCGCAGCGGTATAGTGTGCGCCATCCAGTTATCACCATGGGCAGGCGCGCGCATCCGGTTCAGCAGCACTGCGCATATGTGTGCGCCTGCCCATGACAATAACTGGATGGTGCGCACTATACCACCGCGAACACTTGCCACTGTTCGGGTTTCATTTGACGTCGATAGTACATAACTCGCTATTGCATATGTACAAACACAAACACAAGCACACACACATCCCTCAAATGATTCAGTGCCAGTTATTCTTACCAGTACATCCACATTAATAGTCCAGTCTCCAAGAACAGGTTGATCAGAAAGTTGGAGCTCAGATGAATAAATGCCTGTATAGAGAAGTTGGCAGTACATATTCCAACCAGTAGTAACAGAATTCAAATACTGCCAAATAGATGTTTGGCAGACTCTTTAGCAGTCATGCACTTAACACAGACATCAGTTTACGTACCTCGCTGAGTAAACACCCGATCCCACTGATGAATCCTGTTGCCCTTAGCATCCTGAAAAATATGCATAAATTTATATGCCACCACTATGTTCTAGGGATAGTGAGAGCAAATCATTTACAATTTATGCTTTTGTTAGACTTAAGTTCACAGCAAGAATTATGGAGGCCCGACATGGTGATAATGGCAAGAAGGATAGAAGCAGGCACATTCTGTCCCATACTGACAATACCAAAACAACTCTCTATACTACCTACATCATAGCAAATATCAAACTGGGTACAGTCATACACCTTCAGAAAAAAGTGCTCGGGACCTTCAAACAACGCTGTTATAAAGGTCACACTTTAAAAGTCGCAAACAGCAAAGTTTTCAATATAGCCAGAATGTAAGGAAATCTTCGTTATGCGGGCCATTTCATCGTAGAAGTGTAACTGTATATCATGTTAGTAAATTATGCATAATACTAGAACCATGTCTCATTCTCTGCAGCAAAACTGCAATTCGGCCTAGTTGGAACAAATTCATCCTTCATTTACTCGCGCAAAACACATAGGGACAAGAAGAGACTTACGAGGACAGGCGCGATCAAACTGATTTTTTTTTTATATAAATCACTTGTTAGATCAACCCTGTTCTCGTAAGTCTCTTCTTGTCTCTGTGTGTTTTGCGCGAGTAAGTGAAGGATCATTCTCTGCACTGTGCTAATATTTGTCCCACGAACAATACACACTGTACTCAATGCCTTGCCCTACTTTCCTATTTCAACATATCCCTCATTCCACATGCCTCTTCCAAACTAAAAATACCATGCTGCACTCCGTAGCAGTGAATAATACAACATGGAACTCCTATTCAATAGAATTGCACAATTCATAAAAAAGCTCAACATAGGCACCTTGGGTCATAATTTTGACGTTTCTGGCCCTATGCTTATGTCGCTGCTTTCACAGTTCCATGTAACAATGATTGAGGAATGGAGGTTTCATAAAACAGCCTGTGGTATCCTGCATGCACTATTCAGCTGACTTGTAACTGCTGCAGCAAATAAAGCCACTTTATCAAAAATACTACCTGACTTAAATAACAGCAAGAATTAGCACTATTTTTCCTCACAGGTAAATTTGTACACAAAAACACTCCGGGACTAAGAAAGCTCCAAGAGTGCATACCAATAGTTCACATTAATGCAATCATTCTCAGTTTATTATACTGCACAAAAGGAAATACAAACTGTGCAGAATGTTTGATAGCATATGGAGCTTGACAGGCGCTGAATATATGATAGGACAAATTTACTCACAGCAATGAATACATCCATGGCACCAGTCACAGTAGGCAAGAGATACGGATCCACTACAATCACACGAAACAAGACTGAAAAGAGGAAGAAGTACGACTTACCACGGTGCTTTAAATTTCTTCTTGTATAAGTATTATTATAACAAAAAAAAAAAGTTTTGATATTATTTTCATTATTATTGTGCTTCTTCTTCTTATTATTTTTATTCTAATTCCTATTCGGAACAATGATTAAAGTGTCTGATCTGTATGTTTAAAAAACTATTATTGCACTCTTTCATTGATGCGTACGTGTTTTTTTGTGTATTCATTGCTGTTATTTATTTATTTATTCTTTTTATTGGCATCAGCATTCAATACTCAAAATATTAAAAAAAAAAAATTTGTAAGACAACTTCTTGGCCAATCCCCCTGAGTGGGTATGAGCCATGCAGTAGAGGACACTACTACTACTACTACCACGGTGCTATAAGACATGTGCCACAATCACAAGAGAAAGTAGAAACTCGGCAAACTACACGGCTAATGGTGTTATGAAGCTGCAGACCATTTAACCCATATATGCCCAGTGTCTTACAAATAGGGTGCTTCTTTGATGCACTCTAACGTCACTATTTCTTTAGCTAATGACTAGCGCCACCTACAGCACATCAAGCTGGTCTCATTCTCAACGTGTGCAAGCCTAAACATTGCTTGCTTTTTATGCTGCCACGTGCCAACCACATTCTTCGGGCAAACGCGTGCTTTGTATGAAAGATGACATGGAGAGGAAGAAGTGCAATGTCGGTGTCCACGTGAAATGTTTCAAGGCTTACCACATCCGCACATGGCCGTCTTATACATATAATGCCCAGTGCCTTATATATGTATAAAACGGCTTGAAAAACAGTGTTGTGTTTACCTGGCAG
The DNA here is from genome assembly GCF_013339695.2 of Rhipicephalus sanguineus. Taxonomy (NCBI): domain Eukaryota; kingdom Metazoa; phylum Arthropoda; class Arachnida; order Ixodida; family Ixodidae; genus Rhipicephalus; species Rhipicephalus sanguineus. Next base: position 207,872,085 of record NC_051176.1, on the reverse strand, counting down.
TAAATAAAAAACTTGTGCTTTCTTTTGAGGGTAAAAGTACACTTTTTGTGAAAAAAAATATTTATTTTGTCATTTTTTCTGAGTTTGGGCATATATGGGTTAATAACTCCTGAGAACTAGCTGGTCTTGTCCACATATTTCTAGTATAAACAGTCAAGGACAAGTTAAGCTTAACCATACTGTTGCTTTTCTCAGAATGCTATGAATGAGCTCGCTCAGTCTCTGCCCTTCGCCATGCTTCTGGTAGGTGGCAGCATGTATCGCATCGGACAGCGAACACAGGAGCGAGTGTGTTCGTGTTTGCCTGTGCATGGACAGCATGCTTGTAAATTTAATTAGTACACAAACACTTACTGCAATGCATGTGTCCACTAAAACTACGAACCTTTTTATAGTTGTTGGATGAATTACTATCACTATCAGTGCTTTGCCTTTTAGGCAAAATTGATCTTTCCACCTTCACTACACTTACCACCAGTGATAGGAGCACCGGCGACAACTGGGATACGACACCCCCAATCAACGCTTAAAGCAGCTGGGGTATTCCCCGAGTGCCGATTGGATTGCCAATGGCATGCTTGTCACACGAAAACCCTTCACATTTTTGGAGGAACCCCTTTCTGAATATACCTGTGCTTATACCTTTTCTTAGGATAAGGATTTCAAGGTTACCATTGCCGAGCACATGGGGACACAGCAGAGAAATTATTGAAAAGCAGAGTGGCTAGCCAGTGTATATTCACCTACACGTTACTCTGCGGGAAATGTACTTGAGTGATAAAAGATAGGAACAAACAAGAAACAGAATAAGGTAAGGGAGGATAAAACATTGGAAGGGGTGCTGTGTGGGCAACTGTTTCCCCCCTCTTATGTGCAGACTTTTGCAAAGTGAGAAGATTGGTTGGTTGGTTTATGGGGGTTTAAAATGCCCCAAAGCAGCTCGGGCTATGAGAGGTGCCATTGCGGAGGGCTTCGGATAATTTTGCCCATCTGGATGTCCTTAAAATTTCACCTCCATCAACATGCAACAGCCACGGCCAGGATTGAAACAGTTTCTTTCATGTCAGCACCCAAGTACCTTACCCACTAGGCCCCCATGGCATGCAATAAGAAAACAGTCAATAAACATGTGCTACGAGCTCCTGATTTGCAGTAGAAACATAAGCATTTATATAATACTATATGCATACTACACAAAAAAAATATATATATATATGCGCAATCCTGGAAGGTGTAGACGTGTGCCTCACCAGTATTGCCAATAAGACCATACATATGCATGAGACTTGTGATGCTTGCGAATTCATTAATGGCAGAATCTCATGTGAGCATCCAGATGCAAACAAAGTGTGTCACTGGCACTGATGCAGTAAAGAAGAAATTTGCTTTATGACAAGCCTGTGAGAAAAATCTTCCAAATTCGAATAAAGCAAGAACAGGAAATTTCACTGAAAAGATGCGTTTACCTTTCTGTCCTGGTTTGTAGACAGCTTTGTCTGTCTGCATGAAAACCGAGTAGCTCTTGTGCTCATAGATGAGGTCAGTTTCATTTCGGAAGTTCAGACCACCCGAGCCTTCGGCTGTAATTTTGTACTTTCCAGGGCCCCAGTCACCAATCTGCAAGTTGAGATATTGTTATGATGAGTGCTTACTCTGATGAGAGGATAAACAATGGCTGTGGAAGGCTTAGCTAAAGAGCCATTCTCTTTCACGTGTTGTCCAACATAACAGAGCAAGTGCCCTGCTGCAGACGATGCCCATCAGGCAGGTCAATCGGATCAGCGAAGGTGGCGACGCTTCAGACGAGCGATGTGAATGACATCAGCTTTGAGAGTTATCACCAGGGAATGCGAGGCAAGATATGCAGTTAAACCTCAATATAATAGAGTTGATAAAATCTGCAATTTACTTCATTATATGAATTATGAAAAGTATAGCCACCAACAGATTATTTTCCACATGGAAGGTGCCGCAAAAATGTTCAAAAAGTAGGGTAGTATGAAAAAAACAGCTTATCTAATTATGTGATAAAATAGATTTTGCAAGTGTTAACCACGACTTGATGCCACGCTGATGAATTCCTCTTCATAGCTGCCACACTTCTCGAATAAACGCAGGTACCACGCACTGCGGAAGCCAAGCCTGAATAGCCTTGTGATCATGGGCGTCGGCAGCATTTGGTCTTGAGGGGAGCAAACCAGTGTTGGATTGCAGTGGGGGAGGGGAGCCCTTCTGGGGCTTCTGGGGCAGTGATGGCGTGGCTTGAGGGGCGCAAGTGCCCCCTTTGCACCCCCCTGCCGACGCGCATGCTTGTGATGTTATCATGCCCATTCTATTGACGTGGCTTGACATCAAAACCTCGGGCTTAGAGAGGTGCGACGCCAATGTTAAGTTCGCCTAACCAAACCACTGGTTCTCCACTCCCCCATTGCGTGCACAATCAAAAACAGTCACACATCCCAAACACAAAAGAGCTACGGTGTAAAATAGCATGAGAGCAAGGCCAAAACATGAATTATGGCACCTTTGCTCATGGTGGCCAATTGCCTGTTGTGCCAAATTGCACACATAAAATAAAAAAAAAAATGGGGGACCCTTAAGCTTCGCCTTTAAGAGTTGAACGCGATAGCGAAATCCGGCCCCTAGTGCGCACTTCAACCACTAAGTGCATACTTATTAATGTGTATTGTTACACACACACACGCACACACGCGCGCGAATTTTACAGGCTTTCGATCTAAAGCAAGAGTCGCATGGCCTCCAAGATATACGCCGCGCGCCGGCCCTCTCGGATGCCATGAAAAGTCGAGACATATTTCTCACAATGCCTCACAGATGGCAACACATTATCTAGCGTTTGCTGCGTTTGCTTGATATGTTTTCCTCTAGATGGACATAGTTGTCCATTTTTAGAGCTGTTTGAAAGTTCGTGTGTGTATTTAGCGGCGATGGCTGCACTATCCCGGCGTTGTTCGACGTAGTTTGATGGCCTCGCGAATCCGCCTACCGTATGGGCTCGTTTTCGTCGTGACACCTGCCGAACAAAATGCGTCGAGGCTCCTTTCACTACATGACATTTATGTAGTGTTTTTGTCCGAAGCAGCTGCAAGCAACATCGTGGCTTTGTGGTAAGACACCTGCTTGCCACGCGAACGGCCCGGGTTCGATCCTCATTGGGACCGAAGATTTTATCGTTTATTTTATTTGCTACTTTCTCGATTTTTCGCTCACGGATGATTTTTCGCTCACAACCAACGGTGCTGACGCCGACAGCGGAATTTCTGCGACACGAGCTCTCTAACGCTATCGCGTTAAAATCGGCCAAGAGCCAGTTTGGCACTGTGAATTCTAGCTGCCGCTATGCATAGATTCAACAGAAATCTTGCGAGTCGGTTTTACCACAGAGGGCCTATATAATGTAACGATGCGATTGGTAACTGCGAATAGCTAAAAAAAATCTGCCAGTTACTTTAAAATTCAGGAGCCCTTAGCCTATCGGGAAAGCAAAGCTTGGCATGAGTGTGCCTGGCCGACTACTTTTTCTTCTTTCGTTGTTTCTTTCTGTCTGAACGGAAACGAAGTCGGCGCAGCGCGCTCGAAACCCTTTCGTGCCCTTTCCCTCTTCGGCGGAAGCGAAACTGCTCTGTTTGCGGGCGTGGCGTGTAGGCGCGCCTACGCAGTTTGCATCGTACCTAATGACTCACGTTCCGGCGCCGGAACGTGAGGTCATGCGTTCATATCAAGGCAACAATGAAATGTGGCAACACGAAATGACAAGTGACCTCGATAAATAATCAGAGTGCCAATCAGAAACGGCTGATATCGCCGACAAGCTCACGATCGAGAGAGCATCAGATCAGAATGGCGCGTGCAAAGGCGCATACCGGCGGACTTTAGAGGGCCGCATTCAGCGCCGGGTTTTAGCCGTGCAACGCCGCCACCGACATCTGTAACTCATAACATGCTTCGCTTGAAAAACTATTTACTTTACAGCAGTGCACTCACTGAAAAAACATTCATTTTCGCTCAATTAGTGCCTGTTAGATTAGTTCCCAATTTCGCTAGTAATTTATATTAATCGGGGAGTCCAGAATAGCTTCTCTCGGCTACGATGGCACGGAGGGCGCGCTCCGCGATGTCCCGAAACAAGCGACGACATCCATTTTCTCGCCGATCGAGATCCCTTGCAAGATGCATGACTTGTCGACGACATCCGTTTCCTGAACGAACGCGATCACTTGCACGATAAATGAAAGCTCGTTGCGTTTTGTACTACCGCCTCTACGACTACTCACAGTGTCACTTGACACTCAGCGCCAACAAAAACATCGAATCGGCGCCGACGCAAGGCATGGGCGGAGCAGAATGCCGGTTGTAAAGTGCGTCACTCGCACCGCAGACAACGCAGGAATGCTCCTTTCTCCCCCGCTCCGTAGGCGAGGAGGAGAGCTTTCAGGTTCCCCCTCGTCTACCAACCGCTGCCGCAAAATAGAAAATGAAGACAATGGAAAAGACCACCACTACCAAAAAAGTCACAGTTTCACCGCAAGGGCGAAGCAATGAATGCGATAGCAACAAATTGTGTTACACGAAGTGAGGCTGGCAGCTGTTTTGTATCCGATCTCGCGTAACTACAAAACGATGGTGTAAGAAAATACGGCCGCTCCAGGGAGAGATGCTCTCCGCGTAGTCACTTCGCTTTGAGAGCGCAGCACGTAGAAGGGTGAAGGGTATACGAGCCGCCCGCCCCGCTGGGATGGCTTCCGAGATAGCGCGCGCACCAGCGATCGCGACCGCGCCCTTAGATTCGAAGTTCAAAGTTGCTCCTCGCGCGACACTCACCTCCCCCCCCCCCCCCCCCCTCGCGTAGTCGCGTCTTTTAAGGCTCGTTAAAAACGGGCGGGGCGTTTCCTGTCTGCTTCGACGGCAGGCCTCCCGAGCGCGGGGTGATGTAATCGCATGGACCCTGGCCGACTCGTTTGAACTCTGCTTCGGCCGCGTTCGTCGCCGCCGCTCACGCGCTTTTACCCGCGGTAGAACATACAGTTCGCGGGGGTTATCAATTTGTACTTCAAACCAGAAGGACATGACGGCAACGGCAAAAACCCGTCGAGACTGTCCATATAATTGAATAAAAATGTCACAGAAGCACAGCGAAAAATTTGCTTTCTGTTTCCAGCGGGACGACAGACTGCTCTCAACGCTAATTCCGTCTTCGCTGTCGTCCTGCGCATAAGTAGCGTCTGCGACGCAACCGTCATCGCACATCCACCCATCCCTTAATGCAGCTAGTGCAATTTAGATGTAGCGTTCATGCTCGCCTTGCTGCGCATGTGCTGCGCGGTCTGAGCGTGGTCGCCATAACCTGCTGCGCATACACATTACGGCACTGCGTATTTTCGTACTACCAGTACTAATGAACGCGCAAATTATACTTGAAAATAACTAATAACGATGTCCGTAACTGTTGCAAATTGTCAAAACCAGAACCTATTACAGGGCAAAAGGCACGTACCTCGAAACTCAAGACTTGAGTCTCACCTGGAACAAAAGAAAAAAAGGATTAGCACCAGAGCGACTGCGCATAGCACTTTATTCTAAGGCAAAATTGTGACAGTGATTCTTCTGATATATTATCAAAGGAATGTTTCTGCGGATCCGGTGCTTTGTAACCTTTCAAGATAACGGACGAACTTATTAAACTGTTCATTTCTTCCAACGTTTCAGCCGGACCACGACCGAAACGTTGGAAGAAAAACACTTTATAGTACGTTCACCCGTTATTCTGAAAGAACGTAACAAAAATCTAACAAGTATATGAAACGCTGAGGCTAAGCAGTCATAATAGTTTTCATTCAAAGGAGAGAGAGCAGCGGAGGCAGTACACGCAACGTGGTTATTATTATTATTATTATTATTATTATTATTATTATTATTATTATTATTATTATTATTATTATTATTTGTAGAGCTTTAGAATAGGATACCCAAAGCTTGGCGCCTGCAATCACTTTGGGTTGGCGTCAGTGCGCATGCATCATACGTAAGTCACTTGGGTACGCATGCTATTTTTCGAAGATATCGTGCGTACCCAAGACCCAAGGCATAAACACACAATTCTGAAAGTTATTACTATCGTCAAAACCGCCGTGCTTCGTGACGCTCCAGATAATGAACGTCCTCATTTAACGCCCCGCTCTCATTCGTGCGGTCACGATACAGGTGCCTGTCTCGTGACGATGGTTTTCAGACCACGACGCAAGAGGACTCAAATGACATGCCACTTGATATTGGCGGAAGCAATAAAAACGCACCAAAGAAAAACTATAGCAAGGGGGAACGAGGAGACTGCACGCCAAAGTGAAAAGGAAGTTGACTCACGGTCTTGAAGCGTGGCCCTCTTGTTGATAACGTTGAAGTTGCCGTTGTCAGCGCGCCCCGACACAGTAACCAGCATGTCCACAGGCAACCGGCTCTGGCTCAGCGATGCACTCACGTGGTACTTGAGGTTCGGCCTTAGAGTCTGTGGCGCCACAATCGTGTACACGCCGCCGCTGCAAAAGAACACCGCACCTGGTTGTTCACTAGATATACAGAGATCGAATAGCGGCATGTGCGATCAAGAACTGCATGCTGCAGTTGTTTATTGCAATATATAGGGCGTCATGCAGTTTTAACGAAATAGACAGGTCCGTTCCCGGAAAGTCGCTTAATTATCGCTGAATATATACGAATTCCACAACAGCGGAAGTCATACAGGGATCGATCCCGAGAGAACCCTAACCAATCCGTAAGTACGCATAGTTCGTAACAGCTGTCCCTCGCCCTCAAGTATGGTCCGTTAAGCGCGACAAACAAAATCAGAAACTGAAGTCCCTCATATATGCGGGTGTTTTGTTTCTTCGTTCAATTCGACACCTAAAATCAATAAGCAAATGATGCGGGTATATTAACCATCCCTTCGCTCGCACCACCAAGGTCCGCGCATCCATGCATGAAATTGACCTACGACTAACAGAGCTAGCCGGGCGTTTGTCGTGTCTTGACTTCTCTCTTGTGTCCGTGTTTGCACGCCCAATTTTTTAACATGACCTATGACGCTCGAAAAAATTTGATGCTATGACAACTGAAAAAAAAAAGCAAAAGCGCCGCATGTGTACGCATGCTTCTCACGCACAAAAACATGCTGGTGTACCCAAAACACGACCTGCAAATAAGAGTGCCTTCAAGGGACACTAAAGAGAAACAATGAATTGGTTTAGATTGATAAAGTGTGCTCGGGGAACTCTTGTGTATAGTTTATTTCACCACCATAGGTTTATTATTAGAGGACAAAACCAAGTTCAAAGTTTCATTTTTAAATTTCGCGCCGCACTTTGTAATTCGTGACGTAAAAGACTTCAAAGAGCATTTAACGTATTTTGGCGCCACTGGCTCGACGAAATTTCCACAAACTCGTTATGTCAAGTCTCTGGCCCCCTCAGAGGACAATGTACTTCGATATAACCGATCAGGACTTACGTAGGCCCAAGCAGGCGCCGTCAAAAATATGTGACGTCACGACAAATGGTGCGGGAATTCCAAGGTGGCGTCGCCATCTGTATTTTCTTTTTGCGCGCTTTCTCGCTTATTAAGCGTCTTCGGGCAGAAAGCATGGTGTTTTTGGTATCGTGGAAGACTACTTTACTAATGCGAGAAAAATCGTTTTGCTCTTTAGTGTCCCTTTCAGTCGCATATTATGGTGTTGCACTCTACAGGTACGCATGGTGTCCTGTATGCTTCAAGTTATTGTCATGCACAAATAAATATAAAGGAACTCGCTGATGACAATATTTTTACCCCATATCTCTCAATGTGGCAGCCCCCACTTCGATGATATACTGCACTTCTCATTGTTCTCGACCTGTATCATCAAGGAGGCGCAGGTACACGTTTATCGGCAACAGGGGCGTAGCCAAGGGGGGGGGGGGGGGTTGGGGGGGTTCAAACCCCCCCGAAATTTTTCGATTTTGCTTGCGTATATAGGCACGCACACACACAACCGCACGCACAAACATACATAAAGTATGCTTGAACCCCCCCCCCCCCCCCCCCCCCCCCCCCCCGAAAAAAATTTCTGGCTACGCCCCTGATCGGCAAACACCCTTCAAGCACCGTCCCCACAGATGGCCCGGCGAGGAAGCTCGTATCCGAGCACTGACAAGCCTAATGGGGCCTGTCATTACGTGGCTACGAAGCAGAGTACTTCCAAATACTACAGCTCCTCAGACTGAACAATAGCTTCGGCCTTGCCGCCGCACTGTTTGTTCATTACGCCGCCTCCTAAACGAAAAAAAACATATTTCCGAAAATGTACTTTCGTTAACTTTGACCGATGTAATTGTTCACCAAATTTTTTGTCTTTTTATTTTACGCTAAAAATTCAGTGCTGGCCTCGTTGCATCCCGGATTTCAGGGAACTTGCCGTATTTCAATTGCTGTGGCGAAGTCCCCAAAATTTGCTAAATTCAGCCTTCAAGCAACGCTCTTAGGATACAACGTAGCCTATATTTACCGATACAGATTATAAATTCCCTAAGCCCGAGCAGACTTCGGTACAATCTATGGCGTGAAAGCGAGCTACTGCGGGAAGGCGACGTCAGCGCCGGTGTTTCTTTTTACGTTTCATCAGGCTCAAGCCCCTTTCCACATCTTTGTGTGTTTTTTTTTTAACTGTACAAACTAGGGGTGTGCGAATATTCGAAAATGTCGAATAACGAATCTAATAGTGTTCTATTCGATCCGGCACTCGAATCGAATAGTGCATATAAAATATAAAATATTCGAATATTTTTCGAATAATTAGCACCGATGAAAAAAACCATGAAGGACCGAAACGTTTGAACAGAGAGAGGTAACGCTTCTTGTTTTAATAATTGAATTACAAAGATGCATGCAGCCCTAGGTTTCAAGGGACTATCAACACTATCTTGATTACAGGAGGAAGGCGCTTTTGCTTAGAACTCCAGTGTAGCCGAAGCCAGAGTGCCATCAATGCACTATCTTCATCGTGACATTCATGATGATGTTTACTCATGAATCATGTTTGATATTTATATATCAGTTTTATTTAAAAGCTGTTGACAATGTGCCACCTTGAATACTATCGTCATTCCTGCATTTCAATCTGCATTTACAAAATATTTCTTAGGCTATAGTTGCTACTGTAAGCGAGCTTGCCTCAGTTTACAAAATTGAGGTATTTTTGTCGCTTAAAACTAATCGTAATTTTCCTTTGTGAAAGCTAGTGAATATTTGTTTCAAATAAAATGTTGTGGAAATATTGGCCCTTTCGAAAATGATTACATAACCATTCTAGGGCTGCTTTGAAAACGGTTGCCTTACTATTCGAAAACTATTCGAATAGTATTCGAGTTGTACTCGTATTCGATTCGGTACCACCATTATTCGATTCGTATTCGATTCGCTTCAAAACTTCCCTATTCGCACACCCCTAGTAGAAACATAACTTGCTTGACCGGTCAGCTTATAGTTCTTTCGTAATCTTTTAAATCTATTCAAGTTGAAGAGTTTGACACTTATTCTGCTACGGAATAACCCTGCGCATCATTCACAAATCGATCGTAATCGTTGTTCACTCTATGAGCAATATCTGTTACAAGTATTAAATGCATTTACTCTGCATTAGGCGACTGACACGCAATGTATGGGAAAAATTGCAGGGTTCTCTCTATAGGGCAGGGGTTCTAAAGCTTTCTGGCCTTGGGGCCAGAAAGCTTGAGCCACGCCCACCGACGGAGACATCGCCTGCAACCTCCGCTCTATTTTGCGTAGCCTGGCTGCGCCCGATCGTGTCCAGAGTCATGGGGCGTCCGAAGAAAGTGCGTATAGGGCCGTACCCAGGATTTTTCGGGGGGTGTTTGTGTGTATAACGGCTAACTTTGGCCACTAGTGGTCGCTGTGAATGCGCGAAAGTATTTTATAGGGGTGTGCGAATATTAGAGTTTCGAATTCGTATTGAACAGAACCTATCAGAACCTAACAGATTATATCATTTCCGCACGTAGAAAAAACATGAGAAAACTGATCAAGCCCGTCATAACTGCGTTCCCGAAATGGAGGCACGGACTTCTTGCGTAGTTCGGTCGCCTAATGCCGCAAGCGCCGTAAAACGTCCTGACTTTGGCCTGCGAAACCCCCAGTCATTGGCTTTGCATGTAAAAATTCGTTCACGCTGGGCAGTCGCCACTGCCGCACCGAACCACTCGTTGAGAAACTGCCATCGTTGAGAAACATTGCTGTGAACGGGCGCCCGAAGATTTTTGGGCCCGGAGCGCCCATGACGACGAAGCACAACATTACCGTTGTAAAATGAGCCGTATTGCGCGACCATGGGGGAAAAAACTAGCTACCGTGCCCCCCTCAGTTAGTCGTTAGGAGGTATAGGAGTGGCGCTGCTGACTGGAATGGCGGCTCTTCCATCAACATGCTTGCGCGCCGATAAAAGCTGAAACAAAAGCCACTCCCGAACAAGTGTGCAATAAAATTGTCGGCACGCCGTAGCGTTCCTGATTTTTCCTTTGTGTTGCCGTAGCCGGCGGTACACACGTCGTATAAATATACTATTCGATATTTCTTGCCACTATTCGGTACTATTCGATTCGAATTCGATTCGAGGTGAAATTTCACTATTCGTACACCCCTAGTATTTTATTGCCACCCGAAAAGTTAAAGCATAAAATTTCGGGGGGTGTCTTTACTCTCGAAGAGGAAGCCGCGGATCTGAATTTAAAGCTAGACGTGTCGGTCGACCGAGAGTACGAGCGGCGACGGGCCCGTGCTTCGCTGTGCCAAGCTTTGCGCGACGTAGAGAAAACTGCCCGGATTTTTTGTTTCGGGGCCCTTTAAAAAGACAGGGCGACAAACACGGACCCAAGGCAACGCAAGCGCCGCTAACTGAAAAATCATACAGCGGCGGAAAAGGAGGTAGGCGCAAATACTCATCTCCGCATTCCAAGGCGAGAGGCGATACCTATCAATCGGGTGCACGTGGCGGTCTACGTGAGAAATAACTTCATTTTCTTGACTTCTCTCGTGTTCGCGTTCGCACGTTGACTGTCATTTTAACATCAATACCTAACAACTACCTCCGCTATCTGCTGTTTTTTTTTTTTTTTCTGCGTGGTTGAAGCACATTCCGTCCCTCTCATTTTTGTCGAGTTGTGAAAGCTTCGTGACGTCAAAGTGACGTTGCAGAAGAAAACCGGAAACAGAGAGCGCGCTGTTTGCTGAGCTTTGGCCTATCAGCGGCGGCTGAAATATAGACACACCAAGAAACATAGACACACCAAGAATAGCTTCTCCGGTGCAGTGATGTATTTTTTAAAAGAAGAGACTAACGGCGGCGGCGGCGGCGTGATCTCTCTCGGGACTTCGGCGGCGGCGTCAGCGGCGTGAGCAAAAACAGGCCGCGGCGGCGGCGGCGGCGCACATCTCAACTCCCTACCCCCACCCCTTAAATTTTCTTAACACGGGATAAACAAGTCTTCCCCTGCGCTCACACCAGGAGTGAGACGCTGAAACTGACTACCAACGATGTCGATAAGCACAGCACTCACCTTTGACACGCGGCAAACGGCACAAATGCCAATAGGAAGAAGACTGCCGCCCCCATGTCCGTCCTGCAAGAAACAAAGCACGCGGTGTTACTTGGGGCTGCATGAGAAGCAGTCAAATGCGCAGCAAAGCATGGCACGACTATACCCAGAGCTGAAGAACATAGGCAGAAAGGGCGAGTTGATACGTTTCCACGATAAATATAAAACAGCGCTTCAGACACGGTACAACACAGGAAGAAGGGATACACTCGGCGCATAGTGGGTCACTTCTTCCTGCTTTGTTCCGTGCCACTTCGAGGGACACTAAAGGCAAATATTAAGTCGACGTTGATTGTTGAAATAGCGTTCCAGAAACCTCGTAGTGCTTGTTTCGTGCCAATGAAATGCTTATTTTGAAAGACAATCACGTTTTAGTGGTACGCACGGCGTTAGCGCACTTCAAATCACCCGCCTGAATGGGCCTTATGACGTAGCAGCTGCCGTGCCCAACGTTGCCCGCCTTTACTGCCCGGCTGCAGACGCTACGGTTTCTTGCGCAACAGCGGCCGTCAACCTTGATAAGGTGCAGCCACAGGCCACTCCGAAACTGTATAATTCACTGTAACGGAGCTTAACTTGGCCAGCAGCAGCAGTAGAGTATCAACAGTGGGAAAATAGCGAGAGCCAAGCACTCGCAGCAGTACGCGATACCAAAACTACCACTGAGACGCGCAGCTCGACGAAAACAGAACTTCCGAACCACTCGCGCCGTTCCCCGTGGTAACGCGAAGAGGTTATTTTTTCCATGAATCAAACAGAAATGAACGAGCAGCATTTGATTACGTCTTGTCGCGACTAGTTTGATTACTCGGGAGTCTTGACGTCATCGGGATTATTTTCAAGAAGTCCTACTCGTGGCGCACATCGTGTCCTATATTTACCTTAATTTCTCGATTAGTAGAGCACTGCTATTGATAATATTGACATTTTAGACGTTCTCACACACTGATCTTTCACTTTGACATAAATTATTTGCCTTTAGCGCAGCGACTTCCCCACAGCTTAGCGTCTAGTTCAGTGCTAGAGCAGCCCTAGTAGCAGTTTTTGACACTGTCTGATCGCACATTGCGGACAAAAGGCAACTTTCACTAACTGTTTCTACTCCGACGACAACCAGCGTTGAAGCTAGCGCGTTCTGTTGTGTCACGTAAAGTGGACAGTCACAAAATAAATCTGCTAGAGTTTCGCGCACTTGGCAGCGTTCACAGTTCGGACTGTCCACACAGCCGATTAGGTGCGCGTAGGGTCGAGTGAAGGCAACGCCCAGGCGAATCCGGTGGAGCACAGTGGCATGCCTTCGGTTGATTTTAGCTGGGAGGCGAATAGTCATATCGGAGTCTGCTTCCCGCAGACGTTCGTTCCGGTGGCCTGGTTGAGACCAATAAGTTGCTGCGCACTCGCGCATGAGCGATCTCAACAATGCATGAAGTTTACGTCATTTCTCGAATACGGCATTTTTACATCGATAGGGGCGTTGTACATAGCGGCTCTTGCTTCACTATCGGCTAGCTCGCAATTGTAGTTGAAGACAGTAGTCACGCGATCGCATGAACTTCCGGTCGCCCTATGCTTCGGCTAACGCGCGCGTCAGATGGAGATTTTTCGCGCAAGACAAATACGAGTTTCGCAGGTGTTATATAGCTAGACCCAGTTTCTGGCATTTGAAAGAAAATAATGCCAACGGAATCACAGCAAATGTGTGGGAAACTGTGTTTAAGAACGAGGATACCACGAGTTTGCTTACGCATTTCATTTGTGGGAAGCGCCATAGTGGTGGCCTCGGCACTACATTTGACCACTTGGCTGACTTGGCGTCGCTTAAACGCGCACTGAGATCAAGTGAGTGCACCGTCATTTTTTTCTTCTAGATGCGAAGCAGCTTTTGCGCTGGGCTGTGTCCGTAGTTCCAGTGGCGACCGTCCCACCTAGCATAGCCATCTGAGCGCGCGCTCGCGCCAAGGAGAAGTCTTCCTCTTGTTCTTCGACCGCCTTGATGATGATACGTGCAGAGCACTTTAGGGGCCCGGGCTGCCGTATGCTGTCCTAGCTTGGCGTAACGCAGACAAAACCATGTGTGCTGGCACGCGCTAGCGCGTTCAGGCCTGTGTAAGGGGCTGGGTAAGACGCTGTGGCCTCTCCCCCTTACACTCTCTCAGCAATCACGTGATGGCGTCGGGGAACGAGATTCTGCAGACGCGCGATGAACCCGCGTGGCGTGCTCCAACAAGAGTTCGGGACGAGTAACAGCAACAGCAACTACAGTGAATTCATGGTGTGCTCCACTTGCAAGGACGCGTTAACATCGGGCAAGGTGTCCGTGATGAACGGAACTTCGTCCCATGCGCTGCTTCGCATCCCCACATGGTTCCCTTTAGCGGGAGATGATGTAAATTTTTAAGGAGAAAGCCTTAGATGCCCAATCAAACGCGAAATTGACCGTCGGCGTCAACACAAGTGTTGCAAAAATCACGTGATGACGTCATACACGTCGCCATGACGTCATATCACCAAAATTTGCGACAACCGTGACGTCATCACACGACATCGTCGCTTGGTCAAAGGTGGGCCGATCACGGAGGCAGTGCAAAACCAGGTGAGGTGCAGGAAACTTGTAATGCTTCTGATCACGGAGGCAGTGCGAAACCACCTTAGGCGCAGAAAGCTTTCGGAGGGGGGCGGGGGAAGATCGATATATCGGCTAAACAGAAAAAGAAGATGCAGATGGCTTTCGCCTTCGAATCGTCTTAGGCGAGTGCATAAAAGACCCTGTGATCTTTTTCTTTTTCTTTTTTTTTGCGCTGTCTGTCCACTAAAACGTGGTTGCTGCAGCCGTAAATCGAACTCGCGACCTTGAACTAAGCAACCTAATGGCTTAGTCAAAAAGAAAGAACGCCTGCTCGTTCTACTGGTCAGGAAACGTTCATTTAGACGGTGGACAATGTCGAGGAAGGAGCAGGTAAACGTTGCAGAGGGCATGAAATGCGCCGTTACGAAAACTCAAGGTCTGGTCCAGTGAGCACACAAAGGAGACCGGGACAAACGTAAGTAAGCACGCGGTAGACGAAGTACCATCAGCGACCCAAACATAGACGTGCGTGCGCAAAATGCTAATGGTTATTAACCCAGAGAGTGTAGAGCACGAATGGGACAACCAGAGGCCAGCCAGTGACTTCCGTGGCACGGCTTTGGCAAGCTACGATACGGGCGGACAATAGTGGCCTGGGAAAAAGAAATGCCAACGCTTCCCGTCGCGTTCTGCAGTCGCCTGTGGACTGTGGCTGACCGGTGTTGCTGAGCCTGCGGGTGCGCTCTCTGCAGCAGCAGTCGATGCACGCGACCGCACAGAGCCGGCCCGGAGAAGTGAGAAAGAGAAGTCTTTCCACTGGCCTCAGAGCATTCGCCCCGCATGGGAAAGAAGCGGCATCAGCTGTAGAGGAAGTGATAAGCAAATGGGGTGCGAGGCCCGCTCGCGCACTCGTTCCGTCACGTGGAAACCACCAAGCTGCGGTGCTTATTTTACACTTGTCAACAAACACACACGTAGCCTTTCAATCGCTTCATTCTCTAACACACAAATTAATGTCATCGCAGTCGACACGCTTTCAAGCATCTTCGTGAAATTTCCCGAAGCTACTTAACGCGTTTTCAGCGAGAGTAGAAATATGGGGGCACTAAAGAATGACCCCTACTACTAAGCATTAATTAGAACAGACAAAAATCTAAGATTAGTTCTAATTAATGTTGTGTTTAGCAAAGAAAAACGAGCACTCAATATACCCCTTATTTTGTCACTACTACTAAGCTAACACTGCCCGCAGAAATCCACGCAGTACGCTGCGGAGCGCAAATGCTCGTGCGCTTGGTTGCATCCACGCCTCGTCTTGACGCCTCAGTGGGCCACCATAGCGGGGGCGCCTGAGCGAGTCGAACGCCCATCGCGTGCCGAACAGGCGAGTGCGTGCCACAAGGGTGGCGGAAACAAAAATTTCAAGAGCAACGCCGAACAGGAACAAGCAGAGATGAGTGCGCCGCCTCCCTCTCCGCAGCTACCGGCAGCCGCGTCCTGCGTTCGTGAAAAGCATCCGGATGTAGACAGCCCCAACACAAACACAGGGCGACCGAGAATTCCCCGCGCTGCTACTGGGCCAAACCACTCTTCGGGCGCGCCTGGGCCTCGCTGGCACTCGTGCTCGCGTACGCGGGTTTAGAGAAATGAGCCAGCAACCGGGCGCACGCATAGCGAGGTCCAGTGAGGGAACCGGAAGTGACGCAAATCGGACTATGTCGTAGCCGCGACTCCTGGCTTTCCCAGGAAATTGGCTGGCTCAAGGAGTGCCTCGCGAACGCCTTGTGCCACCTCTGTTGCCACAGCTCGTTGACAACTTCCAATAAGCGCGTGGGCGAAAACTGAAGGCATTGCAAAAGGCGTCACGAGGACAGGGACAGAACTCGCTGCAAGCGGAACTGATTTTGCACGGCAGTGACTTTTCTCACGTGCTACGTGCTTGAGCAGGAACTCTGTAGCAGCGTGTACGTGACGAACAGTCAGCTTCGTCTCGTTCACTACCGTACGTTTTCACACGAGCTCGTATGCTCGATACCGCTTCCCGAAACGAAGTGCAATTCCGCATCCTCCAACCAAACTTCCTCGTCACCCGTAAGAACCATGCAACGTTGGTTTTCCGTGTCCCACATCGATTGAGGCACACAAAGCCATAGGCCAGATGAAGCTTTATGAATCCGTGTGAAGCAGGTCGAATACACAGAAACACCACCTATACCACAAGAACACTGCCAATGAAGGGCTCTTTCACTGAAACCTAGAGAGCTTTACCTGGCGGCTTGCTTAGCAGCAATATCTTTAGGGGGGGGGGGGTATAGTAGGGTGAACGGGTCGTCTTAACTAGTTTCAGTTTTATATTTCAGGAATCGTTGGATAGTTTATTCTGAAATTGTGGGTTCATTAAGAAAAATTTTGGTCTTCACTTTGTGCATTACTGACCCTGTAGCTTTCCTTACTTATTTGTATCTGAGTGCCCAATTTTAGACTGGGGTGTTAAATATAAGTGTACCTTTTCTCAGAAACGATTAACGGTATGACCGAGCATGCTAATTCCACATGGTAGTGGCGGGTTCCTACATTTATCTCATAAAAAAAAAATACTGCCCTCGCTTGTCACGCGCCCTAAGGGAGCCTTTCCAATTAATATTTTCTTTTAATTAAAACTCGCACAGTTTTTGTGTTTTAGGTTCAGATTATTTGCAGAGGGTTTAAATATAATCTGACAAAATTTTAGCAGGATCGATCGGATAGTTTTCGAGAAAAGATACATCAAGTTTGCAAAATTTTCAGGAAACCGATTGTGAGAAAAACACGCTTTTCTGTTAACATGCGCGGAAAGTGCTCATAATACAAATCAATGACTATACGCTACAAAAGAATCCCTGGTTGTAAAACTTGCTATCACAACTTATCAATATTGTAGGAAGTGAATATATTTAATAATAATAATATCTGAGGTTTAACGTCCCAAAATCATGATATAATTATGAGAGACGCCGTAGTGGAGGGCAAACAGGCATGCGAACTTACATTCGTTCGACACAACGCAGGTCAAATGAAATACTATACACAAATTTAAAAAAAAACACGACAGCCTTGACCTTTTCTTTGAATGCTACCAAACTCGGTTCCAGCCACAGGAACGCTTTGGACGCCCTCTGTGCGCGACAAAATGTCATGCTCATAGTTCTCATAGTTCGTATTCTCATATTTTGGATTATGGATTCTAGTCGCACTTTTCTGCGTGCGAGAACAAACAATCGCGCACGATAAACCACGCCCAGCCAGTTTCCTTAAGCTCAATGAGAGAGCTTAACGGAGGTGCAAAGAGAAACAAGAGAAACAGAAACGCGTACAGTTGTATACAAAAGGCAGCATCCGGAAGTAGCGACGCATTTTGAAGCGCACTCGAGCGAACAGCGCGCAGCCAACGAACAACTCGCTGAGCGGAGCCTTTCTGTGAGAGCAGCGCGAAGGAAGATTACTCCGAAAGACCAGAAACACGACGAACTTAGCCATGCATACAATAGTGCGATTTTCCGTCCACAACGCTTCTTAAACGCTACCAACACTATTCTTAAACGCTACCAACAGAGGGGTTACGCGAGATGGTAGAAAGACAGCAGCGTCTTTTACGACACGACGGCATGTCATCGTGATACAACAACAAGCGATACAACATGATACATGCATCATGATACACCAAGCGAGAATTGGAGATGCGTATATGGTATAAGCTCCCCCTTAGCGCGCAAAGCTAAACACAGAGCGCACTTTAATCACAACTATACGAAGAGAACATCGGAAAACTCCGTTCGCTCTGAAGTCCGCACTGCCACCTTCCTGTCGCCTAGATTTAAAAATTTCATCTTTTTTTCTTTATTCCATGTCATCCCACGTCATTTTCGGGTAATTCCTTGTATTGTACGAAAAAATGAATAAATGAAATAGCCCGTTGTGCAGTCTTTAGCTTCTCTTCAACGTGCTATGTCACCCAAGTTTCCACTTCATTGGTTATAACAACCAACGTCGTAAATCTTTCAAGATATCGGTAAGCTACCGCGATCATGGCTTGAAAGTGTGTCATGTGCTCTCCAACCCTTCTTTAGTAGTCTGGAAACTATTGTGATTGACCCGGACACATGTACTCTTGCACAGCTTGAAGAGGCTGGTTACCAATGAAGAACTATTGTGTTCTCTGTCAGGCTGTTGAAAATCACCCTACCCTTACGCTTCGTTGGTCAATTACCTCAAATAATTTGTTGAAAGTCACGACAAGCGTTGTTGAAAGTCACGACCAGCGTTAATGAACGGGGCATTATCACATTTCAGTTACAAGTTGACGAAATTAATCCGTTTATCTAACCACCCAACCCAGGTTTCTTTTTCCTTAATCTTAACATTTCTGAATATTCTGAGCACACTGAATAGAAGTGAATAGAGGCCGAAGTCCTTCCTGACGGTCATATTTCTCAATTTGTGTGCCTGTGTTATGACAGCTGTAGTTTTTCCTTCCTTACCTTTCTATCCCCCTTACCCCCCCCCCCCCCCCTCCAGTGCAGGGTAGCAAACCGAAAAACTTCTGGTTAACCTCCCTGCCTTTCACTTAAACTTTCTCTCTATCTCCTCGCAGACCATTCGATCATCTCATTGATGACATATATGTGATCCGTTGTTTAAGCTAGCCTGTCCTCTAGGCAGACAGAAGTGTAGCACTGATTATATAGAAAATGAATGTTATATGAAAATGAATGAAAAGAATGAATATAGAATGAATGTGAAAATGAATATAGAAATGAATGAACAAATGAATGTTTCACACAACGCCGAACGGATGTTATTCTTATGGATTAACATGATCCTGGCCCTTCATCCAAGTCTGTGCTTCATTTGATGCATTCCGTCCTGGGGCATGAATGAAACCATGAGGCACTGCGAATGAAAGGTCGCAGGCTCTTCAGCACCTTGTATCAGATAAGACTGATCCTCACCTTCTGCCGCTTTTTCCCTCGACATACCTTGCAAAACCCTTATACAAGGAACTTTCTATTTGTCACTGGTTTAATCATGGCTATCTGGCTGCTCTTGAAACACTACAGTTCAGGAAAAAATTACTCAGTTATACGTTCACCGCATCACAGGAATTCCTAACGAAATCGCCCTGCTTATTTCTGACCGTATACGTTATGCCCTTGGCAATGACAACCTCCTCCGAGCTGCTTTGACGATTCCCTCATTTTTAATTACTGCTTGCTCATCAACCTTTCCAACGATACAATTATGGACGTCAATTCTTTACTTCTTGTTAGTCCGTTTTGACAATTCAGCCAAATTCGACTGACCAGGGCAGCAGACGAGGACTTCACAATATATTTACAATATACAGGTTACACTTTCAAGTCCTGCCGCTTCTTTATCGTGTTTTTTGTTACTTAAAAGCTTGCCTGCTCCCCGCTTCCTTCTTTTGATGCTTCCCTCAGAATTAACATTGCGGCCTCAAATTGTTTTCTATACGGTCTCATTCATTAGCTCAATGCTACCCTCCGACTTTTATATTAAAAAGCCTCGTATTATTTTATTTTGCGAGCGAATAGTCCAATATATGTTTCTCTTGATATTGGGTTGTTTCTTTCTGCCTATTTTTTACCTCTCCCTCTTCGATAGAGGGCAATCTTGGACCTCGCTAACGTAAAATTACTGCCGTTTACTGTATTAACGCGTCCACATTCTACACATATAAAGCGCTGCGACGGTATACCTATAGACAATAAAAATAGTCTAGATTCACGAAGCATAAGGACCAAATGCGATGAAACCGCCTACAGGCCTATCAAACATGCCTAAAGGTCAGGAAAAACAAGTAAACTAAACGAGGAACAAATGAGTAAACTTCAAAGGTCGCTGAGAGGTTACAAGGCCGCTCTCTAAATAGAACTGTCCCCTTTCTGCTCCAAAGGGTTAGCACCGACCAGCAGCCGAAAATGGGTAAGCAAACGAAAGATGAAGCGTTCGAAACGAAGAATAAATTCTTCTCGTTGCATCAGTAACTATCGATCTACGTAATGAAGTCTGCAAGCCAAGGTAAAACGTTGTGCCGGCATGAAACAAAGGGTAATAAGGCACAATAACAACAACAAATTTTTTGCCACGACACCATGGTGGTTTGAGAAAAGAATGAATCATCGTATGCGCGGCGGTTGCAAAGGGCAACACAACAGTGCGTCTAGAAACAATAGAATCGTTAGCAAGCGAACAATTCGCCCCGAACGCACACGCAAGCGCACTTAGGCCGACGAGAGATGTGGCGTGCCAAATGAAAATGGCGCGCGTGTAACGCTCCACCGGGCTAGTGCTCTACCACCAAGCAGCGACGTTCGCTCTGCTGTCATAGCACACGGGGCACGCCACAAAACGCGCGCCTTCCCAAGCCTCGTTTCCGCTGCTGAAAGTGAGGATCATGCGGACGAATGAGGGGCACAGAAAAACGCTTCACGCTGGAGGCGCATACAGCACGGAGCAGCCGAGACATGTCCAACCCACACTTGCATGCGACGCCTGCCCGATACCGAGACTCGTCTCACAGACAAGACGTCGAGGGAAGCCGCGCTTCGTGGGAGTAGCGCCGACTTGCGTGGTTTCAGCAACCCGGCCGCGCATGCTCAGCGGTGTCGTCATAACCTCCGCCGGGCGTCTAAAGACTCCGGCACGCAGCGCTCTGTCAAGGAACGTACGCCTGACACCGATTCTGAGGAAAGGTGAATTAATACACAGCGACCCGCGCACTCTTGGCATGAAAACCACAACAATGGGCAACATGTTTTTCTTTATGCGCGTTACGCGTTCAGATGCCGTGGTTGATTTACTTCGCCAGGTCCTGCAATTCCAAGAGGAATTGAAACTGCTTATAGAGAAAGGACAACAACGACTTCAATTAAATGCGAGTGCGTCGCGTAGCAGCGAAGATTCGGCTGTGCTTGGAAGCTGGCACGGTAACGGTACGCAGGTCAATTCAAGGGGTCGCGCTAACGAAGTTATTCGTTCGAGCCTCCGACACACCGGGAACTAAAAGTCGAACTAACATGAGTGACATTTTGAGGACTGCGCAACGTTCTCCATTGAACGCGATTCGAATAACTGACGGGCACCCAGCTAGCTGCGGAAAAGACATCAAATTAGCGTAAGCATGCGATATATTCGTAAAATTCTACATTGTTGCTTCCCATGTACAGCGTTTTCAGCAGGCGTGCATGAAATACTATTCCGAATTTTTAAAGAGATTCGCAGAACATAGACCTGGTTGCATTTCTGTGTGTCTCGTGTACCGAAAGAAGTGCAGTGAAAAGTGTCCACTTTTCAGAGCTGATGTAGACAACATGCACAGGACGTTCTCATATACAACGAGCAATAAAACAGCCCCATTGCTTCTTCCCTCTTTATGCTTACAATACACACACTTCGTCGTACCGCAAAGCCACTATGAAGGCTGTTCAAATGGCCAAGATACACGGGAAATCCAAGACAATGACCGAGGTGCCTAGCGCTCCTCGGACAAATTTCGACAGTACGAGCAGAAAACGACTTCCGCTAAAACAATAAAAAAAGTTCGGGAGGTCACGTGCAATCTAGTGAAAAGCAAGCACGATAAAAACCTAAAATAGCCCCAACGGTGATCAAATTCCCAAAGCATTTTCTTCCCTCTGCAGCAGTACCTTCAATGTCTGGGGGCAAATCATAGCATTATTTTGCTACTTTGCAACACCGAAGAAACCAAGCAACGGTAACATACTATACGGCCAGCGTCACGCACTGTCGACCGAGCATGGCACACCAACTGCAGCGAACAGACTACATCTGTTTAGAAAACTTTTGCGCCGTGAAGGGAGAAACCCAAAATGCATAGAAGGCGGCGAACAATGACGCTCCATGGCATCATATAAAAGGAAGGAAAAGAGACGCAGGGGCAGGAGGGCCTAAAATTTCCTCTGTATTCAAATGCGTGCGAACAAGCAGATACGCACTGACTTGGCAGCGGCTAAACGTGCATAAGTCAAATGCATAGTAAAAAAAAAAAGCCAGCTTGATAACTAACGGTATGGCGATAATATTACTTATGCACTCAAGAAGTTCAGTCACCGAATATCAAGTTCACGATTTCCTAAACCGGTAAAAACAATAGATACCACGGCATTATGAAATGCTATTGGATGATAGTTTGTAAAGTGAAACGCCGATGTCTTACAATATACCCGCATTTACGACATCCTTGGTTCAGCGAGTTCTGCGAAAAGCTACATCCAAGAAATAATATACCTGAATTTTGTACGCTTTCAATGTTCTGTCAAGTACTCCGATCAGCATTTGCTTTTGTTGCAATATATTGAAGCTGTACCTCAGCGTTTCAATCGTCTGTCTGCAATTCAGTTACGTTCGTCCATATTAGTGCACATCAGCATTAAAGTTTTCTGACATGTTAATAGAATTTGCTTTCACAGAGTTCATTGAACTTTGTTCAACGGTTGCCCATAACGACAGTATTTCTGCGTTTGAAAGCGGTACTGTACAGGATATTTTCAACTCATTTCGGAACAGAGCAAAAGACGAAAGGCACACAAGAAGACTGAACAACAGTCTTCTGTGTCTTTCGTCTTTTGCGCTGTTCCGAAATGAATCACTCAAACAAACTAGCCCAACTCTCCCTTTCGCTGCAGATATTTTGAACTATTTTCAGCGTGAAATGTTAAATGGAGGCCAGATTTCTAAATACTATAAGTATACTGCCAAACAGCAGAGTTTCCCGAATGCAGGAGGTGCATGTGTCGGGAATACATGACTCAGAGAGTGGTCACGTGGGAGTCGGACATCACGACATCTTCACACTCGTTCAGTCATTGTCTGCTATGCTGCTATACATCGGGCCTTGCAATGCGCATAGCAGCATAGGAAGCGATCTAGCAGGCCAAAAAGGGCGCAAAAGTGTCGCGACGTCCTGCTCTCATGAGGGAACGTGTGACATTACGTCACCACACACGCACCTCCTGGCAAACGAAACCGAAGAAAAATTCTGAAGAAACATTACATTAAAAATACGTGGGGTGGCGCTCTATGTCTCGACAGTATTATTTTGAGGTTTAGAGGACCATTACATTCATGTATAGGGAAAAAAATAATAAGTACGAAATATCACATCCCTACTCTGAAGTAGCAAGGACTCCGCAAATGCAAGGACTCCGGAAATGCTTCTGAATAAGTGGGGTGCAGTGCAGAAAAACAACACAAGAAGAGTAAAACATTCGTATTTTTGTGCGCTTCCTTCACTCTATTTCAGCATGAACGGATACAAACCGGCCAAATTATTGACATTAAAGGACTCCAAAAGTATTAACGAATTCTGCATAACACCATACTGATTCCATCTCTTGCCCGCAAAAATTGCAAATTTAAAGGGGTCATGAAGCACCTCTTGGGCTTGTTGAAAAAACACATCCTGTGGAAAGCTGACACGGCTATGAACTGCTCTGCCAAATATTACAGTCGTGCGCGCCGCGTAAGGGCCACAAACGGAGCGCGAAGTTGCCGTTTCCCCAGGCACCCTCTTTTCAAACAGAGGCCGGTTCTCACTCTCGTCGGTGGGCGGGGCGTCTGCACGTTGACGTCGCGGATCTGCCAGTTTACGTCGCAAGAGACATAGCATGCTTACTGGCCGATAGCCGACGTAAATCGAGAGCGGCGTTCGGATCAGATGCGCTTCTTGCCACGGGGTGCGCCGCCACTTGCCGGCGCCGCACTCCTCAGTACACGGTAGCCGCACTCGCGCACGCGAATCACAGCGGGAGAGCGATCGCGTTTCATGGCGCGCGCTGACGTAACTTCTTTGCCCCGTGCCATCCCTCCCTATGCAGCTTCCAGTGCGCTCGTCGGCACGAGAAATGAGAGAAAGCGCTGAGAGGGTGCGTCAAACCCCCGTAACTCCGCTCATTCTTGACGGATTCGAGAAATTTTTGCGGCAATCGATTCGGGAGGCAGTAAACTCCGATACTGAGGTCATTAGATCATTACTTGGAAAAGTGGTTCATGACCCCTTTAATTACACAGCCGATTCTATGCCGTCCTCAATTGCACTTTGCATGGCACCCATTCTTCCATAATAAACCACCGGTCATCAGTTCTATACGCATTACGTGACCCACCCAGTTTCACTTTCTTTTCCCTCTTAGTATCAACAAGCACCTAGAGCTACCCCTGTTCGCTCTCTAATGCACACCGTTGTCTTTCCGTCTCTTTATTTTAGGCATAACAGTTTTCTTTCAACGCTTGCTGCGCCAAGTTTCTGCCCCACATCTTGGAACTAGTAGAATGCCATGTTTTTCAATGATATCCTGCTGGTCATAATTTGGTAGTGTCTGTCGCATGCAATCGAGTCCAACATTATTCACTAAATTTCTTTCTCGTGATCAGTACCCCCTGTCAACAATTGGCCTAGATTAACGTGCTTTTGCAAAGGTCGTGTACAATGGACGATATAATTACATGTTGCACTCTCAAGGAAGGAGTCGACAACACCGTAGTAAAGCAAAACGAGTAATGATAGTGGTGTGAGGTTAGGGAAGACGTTTATTTCTGCAACCAATAAGGAAAGCACGACGGCGCAGCGCCTTAAGGGGGAAAGGGGGAGGGGGTAAAAGATGAGAGCGGAAAGGAAAGAGGCCATCTTCTTGAAATGAGCTACGCTACGCCACACTCATTATGGGTTGCAGACAGAAACAAGCGTCGTTTCTAGCCTCAAACCACTATTGTGAGTACTCACAAAGCACTGCTCCCCTTGGCCCATAAGGTGCATATGCAGTAACTATAGTACAAATACCACCGAGCGCCAGGTCAGTGTACCTCTCACTCCCATTGGAAAAAAAAAAAATCAGTGGGTGTCCAGAATCAAACTAAGTGCATCCCGCATTTAAGGGGGACGCCTTACCACTTAACCATAGGCGTGCGCAGGGTTCCCCATTAAACCCTGCGCACTCTGCTCGTACTTTACGGATTCTAAAAACGTTTGAGACGATAGATTCATGAGGCAATAAACTTCTTTAATGAAGCCATTAGATGGTTTAGAAAAGTGTTGCAGGGCCCCTTTAAGGTGGTACACAGGCACCAACAGTTGAACGTATCCGTGCAATTGTCCTTTGTCACGCACGCTTTGCAGAACACGGTCTCTCCGCTTATTCTGTTGCACGGTGAGTCAAGTGTCCACTGTCGAATCAACACACATCTATGTGCCTTTCTTTTCGGTATGACTGAGAAGGGTAGAGCAGGAGCAGGCATCCATATCGCTAAAAGGCCTGAAGGAGGGAATACTTCCTATTGGCCGGGTAGAATCACTTAGAACCAGTTTCTCCCCTGGCAATGAACACCTTAAAAAGTAAATTACAAAATAAACAAAAGCAGTGTGCACATCACATTTTGTTCTTTCTTCTTTTGCCCTTCACTTTCCCATGACGGCTCTCCGAAGTTTCACATTCGCCAAACCGTCGCGCCATCTCAGCGTGGCGGCGTATGCTGGCCGGCGCGTCCCATTCCACTGTTGCTAGCGGTCCTTTTCCGGGAGTTGGTTGAAGTGGAGGACTAGGTTTAACCCCATAGTGTTCCGAAAAGTCAATGTTGCGTGGTAACATGAATAACGGGCTCAAACGGCACCGGAAAGCGAAAGTTGAGGTTAAATAGTGTTCCTATAGGCGCCACTTTTGGAAATAGGCATTTATAGGCACTTATAGGCATATAGGCACGAACGCCAAGAATAGGCATTTATAGGCCCTATAACAACACTATGAAAGCATGGAGGAAGGAATACTAAGGAGAGGCCCTATCGTATTCCAATGCATTGCGAAAAGTGTGGCGGAAGTGACGTCAGATTTATGGGGCAAACTAACCGGTATGGGGCAAACAAAACAGCAGACGCCCCGCGGCGTGCTCTTCGCGGTGGTTAGCTTCTGCGCAGATTTGTAGTCCCGGCGTAAACTTAGCGCGTATTGTGCGGTTCGCACGCAGTAAAATGTTGCAAGCAGACGTTTACCAGGCTGTTCGTGCGTGGCAGGCCCGAGAGCTGCGTGCTGAAATTCTTCGTGGAGCGTTTTTGTGCAACAGTACAGAATGCCGGTACGTGCCGTGATCAAAAACGTTAAGCCCCTGCATCATCGTATTCGAACTCACCTAGCAGTGACTTACGCGTTCTGCTGGGCGTTAGGCCTTCTCTTTCTCGTAGCCCGATTTCCCGATCTGTTGCCGGATTAGCGGTTCTTTGTTCGTGTATATGGAGTGAGCGTAGTAGCTATTCGGCGCAACGCCAACTTATAGTTGACGTAACTTCACGTCGAAAAGAGGACACCGCTGTATTGTATACGCGATCGTGCACGTAAAGTTTGTAATTCCAGCACGCACACAACAAGCACGCAGCGAGCGCACAACGCACAATACATACATCACGTAGTCCGATAACAACAAAATAAGTTTATTGCCCTTTCGTTGGACGACACAGCCTCTAAAAACGTACGATGCCTTCGGCGCATGTTATGTACGGCGCATCAGACGCCAAAAACAAAAGTTCACGTGTGTTCTGAGTTGACACAATGAGTAAGAAGCAACAGAGCGCACATCCGAGAGCTTCGCATGCAAATACCATGCATTAGTGATCAGCAATGAAGCGAACGTGTACGTACACATGAAAAGTGACACCCGGTACTTTCCGCAGAGCACGCGATTTGCACCGGGTATACGCAAACCATACACAACAGCTGGGCATTGCGTAGCTTTCCTAAAGAACACACACAAGGAGAAGCATGCGTGAATCGATTGCGCCGCGGCGCCGGCGCCGCTTGCACGGCGAAAAAAAAAAAAAAAAAAGCTCGAATCGCGCATGCGCTTGCAAACGACACGGCGGAAATCGCGAAATGTTTCGAGGCTCCTTCGCTAGAAGGCGATGCGGGTGTTTGCGATGTGGAGGCTTCACGAATGTGACGTCAGGGCCTCTCCTTACTTTTCCTTCCTCCATGCTATGAAAGCCCTCCTGAGCGTCTAAATGTCAAAGTGGCGCGATAGGAGCGTAAGGATCAAAATAGGCATTTGCCTAAAATGCGGTCTCTACTGATAAGTTCTGCACCTCATATGTGTGTGCGACTGCTGTTCGTTTATATTCAATAATTCATTTATTCCTAACGGCACGGTGGATGTCTGTACAGCATGCCGTATTCCATCTCCCACCACTGTAATCCTGGCGACATCGAAAATAATGGTTGGGGTTTTACGTCCCAAAACCACGACATGATTATGAGGGACTGCGTAGTGGAGGGCTCCGGAAATTTCCATCACACGGGGTTCTTTCACGTGCACCTAAATCTAAGCACACGCGCCTCTAGCATTCGATACGCGACCTTCGGGTCAACATTCGAGCACCATATCCAAGAGACCACCGCGGCGGGTGACATCAGCCACGGCCAACTGTCTTATCGATAAAATGCGTCAGGTAGATTAATCCGTGCGACCGAATAGAGGCTAAGAAAAAAAAAAAAGCAAAACGATGCTTGCGTCGGTCTGCCGGTATACTGCAGAAAAAAAAAATCACGGGTCTCCCAGCCGCGTGAGAGAAACTGGCTGAGCAACACACCAACATTTGCAACTGCGGTGACGAAGACTGATGCACTCGCAAAAACGTCTTCACACACACACACAAAGCAAACAAACAAAGCGGCGTATATAACGGACCAGCAGGGCGTGCGAATGTAGGCAGCGGCGTAAACTTGTCGACCCCGTTTCAGGGATTCCCAGAGAGTAGCCTAGCTCGTGCGCACTCCCACCTCTCCTTGCCGTTGGGCACTTAAGGTGGTGGGCCTGCAGAAAGCTCCAAGACTTCGAGCGCGTGACTCCGTTATACCATATCTTCTGCGCGGCCTTTGCTCACTCGCGTGTGCGGGTACGTGTCGCGTCTCGTCTCACGTCTACGCAACCTGCAAAGCACGTGCTCGCCGCTCATTCGACCACGCAAACACCGTTGCGTGCGTGGAAACGCGCCGCGCCAGCAGATGACGCCAGCGTCTACTTTTGCACGCATTGTGCGCCTTCCCCTGTCTGCGACGAACGCCGGCATCTCATTTGATGCACACCTGGCTCTACTCCAGAGCGAATGTCCTCAAAACGTCCTCAACGAGGAAACAAAATTCTCCCCGACAAAAATGCGGTGAAAATGTTAACGAACGAAAAAACCCAGGCCTTTTCGCAACCGCTGCCCCGGTTGGAGATTTCGCACGCTCATCCTTTTTAGAAAGCTCGTTATTTGGATGTCACAGCAACCGCCGCCCTGTAGAGCATAACGCCAGCCCAACGCTGCGCAAACATCGACATAGGTCAATCCAAATTATGAGACGTCTCGGTATGCCGAAAGAACACAGAGCTACAAAAAGGCCAACGATGAGGCACTGTTAGACATTTGCGTAGATCTATCAGTTTGTTCGTTGGCCTAGTTGACTGACTCGACAGTGCTAGCCGAGACCAACCGGCTGCAAGGCTTCAACACACATTTCAATAGCGCGTAGTTTGGTCGTATTCGTAAAGCACTAATCATATATCGCACCCTTTGGGCTGTTGTTGACCCCGAATAATATTTGTCAGCCAAAAACTCCTTACCCTTCCTTTATTTAACAGTTAGCGCTAGCTACAGTGCTGTCAGGAACGCTGCATATGTATCACGCTGATAAAGTACACTGGGAGCGTAGCGATTAAGAAAGGAACAAGACGTTTTATCGTTGGGAACAAGACACAAAGAACGCAACTTTTTCTTTTCACGAACGACCCAATTCGTTTTCTATTATCTTGAAACGGAAACTTGCCATAACATTTGCTCTAACTTGCAGGATTCCGCAGAATAGAATTGCGATAATCAATGGTTACGTGGAGTTGGTTAATTCACCCTCGCGCGGCCAACTGCTGCAGCCTTCTGGTTAGTTCAATTCGTAGAGCGAGCACAGTGGTTCCGTGGTTGAATAATCGACCCATTAAGATGAACTTTTGTTATGCTAAGAAGCTTTTCTATCTGAGAAGCCCGTATTATTCCCTCGTAGCTTTTTGCTGCAAACGGCCGGGAGGACGATAATTTTCCCTTTGATGACCTTTCCTCCACCTGGCGGGATTCCGCAGAACTTATTTGTCACATTTACCTTATCAGTGGAGCAGAGTGCCAAATCCTGGCGTCGCAGTGACGCACCCGATCCGATTGGCGGATAAAAAAAACCTGAAACGTATCGCTAGAAAGCACGGGTCCAATGGCATTCTTTGACCAGCCCTGAACAAGTTCACAGCATGCTCTGCAAGCGATGTGTCTCACAAATGCTTAATAATGCCGCGTAAGCGTCGACCAAATGGAATGTCAGTGCCTAGTAGGGTCGAGAAGTAACGAGATCGGCTATAGCGCGCGCAAGCGCACTAAGTGCACTCCAGTGTGAGTAACGTCTGCTGCGCTGTCACGTGTACAAAAGGCGGTGGGAAGAAGATTACATGCGCGACTCAGATGTCTTATCTGCGATGCCCTTTCCATTTATCTGCCGAATTCTTGGAAGTAAACATGCGTAAGCATGCGTCACGGAACAGAGTTGCAAAAACAAACAGAATTGATCAGCATACATGAGATTTATTGTTTGCGAACGATGGAAGCGCAAACAATTTATCTAAGGGATGCAGTAGACAAATAAGGGCGTGCGCACTTCTGAAATGAACAAACTGGTTCACGCGACGCTCGTACTCTTGACATTCCGTGCGGCTGACGCTTGAGCGATGCTGTTTAAAATTTGGGAGGCTATACGCCCGCCAACAAGAACCCCCAAGAGTGAAAAAAACACAGACGAACAAAACAGCCCATTCATAAGAGATGAACGAATGCGCTGCTTCGTTGTTTCTTCCGTGCAACAGTCAGCGAAGGACTATAGCGTGACGTCACCCCTTCGTCTCCCCCAACCTCCTAGAAACAGTGGCAGGGCAAGAAGTTACGCTAAAAAAAATGTTAGTGAAAATACTTCACTGAGATAAACCGCTATATCGCTCCGCCCGAGGCGCTGAAACGTGAAGCACCTTCTCTGTATCTTTGTCTTGGTTTCTTTGCGCTGGCACTTTATTTTGTCAAGTAATCAATCTCATTTGCTTCAAGTGCATAGAAAAAAAAGGATGTATTATCAATTAAATGTACGTGAACCATGTGGCAAGATTGCGTGCGCACAGCGCAAAATTAAGCCGAAAACAACGACGCGAAAAACGTTCGGCGAGAAAAACTGCCACTGTTGCAAACGCAAATGAAGAGCTTTACGAGCAGAAAAGCAATGAAAGGTAGAAAACAGCACAGTTGAGAGGGGCAAAGGAAAAGCGAGAAAACGTATACCCCACCAGGAGACAAGCAAGCATTCGGCGATTGTCTCTTAACGTTGTCCTTACTTTATTGCTAATGCCGTTTTACCCAGTACTGCTTAAAAAAAATACCCTCCTAATGGCTCAATAACTGCAAGCACACGCAGCCCTTTCCTTTTAAAGCGACCACAGTGGTTAAGTTGACAAGCGTCAGTATAGAATAAGGCGCCATGCCTGAGGCTCACCGTCAGGGCCGAGGTGGTATCGTGGTGGAGGGTATTCCTCGAGTTGCTATCGACTGGCGACGAACTCCAGTGGCGGACGGTATCCGCACAAAGCGTGCACTTTGCCCGAGCGATCGCGTACGCCGAGCCGATATTTCAGCGCGCGTCGAGGCTTCACGGCCGTTTTTCCACGCTCCCCGGCGCACACCCAACCACGATCGCCACGGTGCACGCGCACACCTCACTTCTGAATCGAGCTCGAAGCGATTGGCGACATGCCGTCAAAACACACGCGCGATACGTGCCTCGACGTACGCGCTAAACAACGTCACGGCGAGGAGAGTTCAGAGAGGGGGAGAGAGGGCATCGCTACTCCGACGCTACGTCCCGAAACGGGGATCCCCCGAGAACCGGACCGAACCGCGTCGCCCAATGGGCGGCCCCCACGCCACAGACGTCAGTGGCGCGCACCTTCGCACCGCGCGCGCCTTCGGGCTGAAGATAAGGATGCGGCGGCGGCGGCGCGCTCTGTGGGAATGCGCGGGCGACAACTAGCAGAAACGCGAAATCGCCAACCGATCAGTGAGTCAAGCGATGGCGCCATAGTGACTCACGAGCATCACGAGCGACGAATCGGCCTACGCGCACGAAATGAAAGACAAAGCGCCCAACACGATACAGTGAAGTCGGACGCCGCAAGCCCGACGAATGATCAAGCTCTATGAAAAAGATCGGTAAGTGCAGTTCGGTTCTAAAAACCTAGTAGGATGTAGTTTCACGTCAAGAATTTTGCCAGAATCGTGGTACGGATGCACTGCTTTAGTGTGCCGAGTGAAATTTCGCTCGAGCTACATTCACGGATGAATACTTCCAGCCTGAGGTCACCAGCGTAAGAAGGAAACGGACAAATCCCAGAACAATGCTCGAAAGATCGAACTTGGCGAATATACGAAGAACGCTGGCAATAAGCAATGAAGGAAATGAAATAGAAAAGCAGCCTCCATGGATACCGCAGCGGACAGTCATTCTTCGGCTTCTTTTTAATTCCTCGAGAGATTATATATATGCGGCTCTATCGGGGCGTAGAACTGGTTCAGAAAGAACGCGAATCCGAGGACACGCCAATGCTCATTCCGCAACCAAGGCGGCGCTTCGCATTTGGTCGTTCACAGCATATTATTCGCGTTCTCATGAGCCTCGCGAGCGGGCGGTCAGCGCCTGCCATGAAACGAGGCACTGCATGGGAAACGAGGAAAACAAGCAGCTGACGTCACGGTCCGCACCCTTCTTGAAAGGAAAAGTGGAGCTAAGAAAAAAAAAAAAACGAAGCGAGGGACAACCTGACGCAAACAAACTCGCTAAAGCCGGGGAACACGCAGGATGCGACGCCCCAGGGCGCACGCACCGCCAGAGAGCACACGCAGAGCGCAGTATCTGGGTCGCCGGTGAAAGCCCGCGTCTCCCTTCCAGCTTCGAGACGAGGAACCATTTACGCAGAAGGAAGCCGGTAATTACGCTCAGAAAGCATTAAAATGTAAAAACAAAGTTACCGGCTTAACGGGACTCGATATTGGCAGAAAATCCTGCCTTCCAAGGCTAGCACATGAACATAAAGGAGTCTTGAAATGACACCACAGCGGAAAGTGGGATCGAGACGATGAACTCAGTACAGGTGGTGGTGGTGGGCGGTGTCCTCGGACGGGGAAAAAGAAAGTACGCACATCAGCCTCTTGAGACATCAACAGCATGCGATGAGGCGCCAACGAAGGTTTGCATGTAGTCAGATGCCGGAAGCGCGCGCGCTGGGAAACGCCCCAAGTACCTATTCGCGCGTCGTCTTTTTCCGTTTCTTCCATCCGCAGTCGCCGGAGCGTTTCGCGCATAAACCTGGAAACGCTTTCGCAACGACTGATTCCGACGAAGGACATGATTTCTTGTGCCTTACGCCAGGCATCAAGCTTGGGTCGACGACATGAACGACAAAAAAAGAAGATGTAGACATGTAAGAACGCGTCTTGTCAAAACAAGGAAATTTGATCCCATACTGCATGGAGTAATACAGACGTTTGCGCATCGCTCAGACAGGCGACGTTTCGTAAGATAATAATGGCACACGAATACCGCGCGTCCTCAGGCGTGCTTACATACAGACGTAAAGAAGAAAAGCTAATGCAGCGACTCTTACTATAACGTAGCTTTTGATGGAGGCTACAACTCGTAGGGCGTATATATTGCGAAATTCATATAGAACGCGAACGAGTATACACTCAACATCGTGCGAGCCGGAGCGCTTTATCCTCCATGCACGAGGAATGGCAATGAGGAAAAAAGGCGCAAACCACGCTGCCTGGTCCGCGCATACACACACACTCGGGTCTAAGTAAGAAAACACTAATCTATACATGTATACAAAGTGCCACTTTTTACAACCTCAGCTGTGATGTGCTCACGACAGCCGATTTTAGTGCCGATGTCGCGCGCGCCGCCAGTGTCCGTCGCAGCTATCGCGCACAATAAGAAGGGGAAGAAAAGTGTTCGCGCCGGAGTCGAACCCAGGTATTCTGCGTGGCAGTCAGGCATTCTGCCATAGAGACACGTCAGTGCTTGATACTTCTCGAGGACAACACCCCATGCAGGTGTCACGCCGGTCGAGTCACATTAACGGATGTAATATTGTGTGGCCGAAGCGTACCTAATCAGGCGCCACACGACGTGTAATGCGGTTGTATAAAGCTGTCCACCCATTACAAAGTGTTCAGCCACAATTAGTCATCATCAGAGACAGAATCATCATTGCCTAACAGACGCGCAGTGCGGTACCTCGTTACTTCGCAAAATTGAGAATTATGGCGTATAGTGGTTATATACTTTACAACTGTATGTGCAGTATAGAGAGTTTACAACGGGCTCTAAAGGCACTCTTCCTGCTTACACTGTGACTGCTGCGTGGTCCGCGCAAGCCTGACGTTCTTTAAAAAAACAAAAAAAAACATCAAACATGAGACGTCTACCTGCCATCGCTTTAACATCAACAGAAACACCTTCGCAGCGGCAAGGCGCGTCTCGTAAGGTTAACGGAATGATGACACAGCCACGGCATACCGCGTCGTCGTCTGTCCACTATAAATTATTAGACGCCGCCAAGGTAGTGTTGCACTGCATAAAAAATGATTTGGTAGTAGCCGAGACAGAAGCAAACAACGAGCTGGGCCTTGGTGTGAGAAGGCGAGCTATATACTTTCCCACACGGCTCCCCCATGCCTCGTAGATCTGCGGCAATATATATAGTGCGCGTGTGTGTTGATTCATTTATCTTATTAAGGAGGGGACCAGTATAGTAACTATGGTGAACGGAACACACGGGGAGCGTATACGGGCGCGTCCTCTATAACGACATCGAAAGTGGAACACGTCACGCACGCATGGGTCAGATGCGCAGCTCAAAGCGAACTCGTCATGCGGAGCGAACGAAAGCAGACATCGAGATGCCCTAATTGGAATGAAAGCCTTGAACCAACCTGTACAGTACGGCAGGCAAACGAGGCATATAATACGAGCGAGCGAGCGTTCTCAGTCAGCACCCTGAACAACGCGGCACGAATGAGACAGCAGATCATGCACAGTGGGTTTCTATAGCGGTAACGTCGAGAATAAGCGGTGGCCGAGGAGACACGAATGGAGGCCTGGCTAATGCTGCAGCGTGGCCCTTGCAAACGCGCTGTCGTAACAGTGTAAACACGCGCGCAAGGTTTTGTATTATTGTCCCGGGCCGGCTGCAAATTTTAGGCGTATCTCTGTGCGATGTCACTGCCTCATTCACGCCACGCAATGCGCATACTGCACTGACGGTCAAAACGCGTTCTCTTGACCATCTTTAAGTTGCGGGAACGTCATTCAGCAGTGCGGACGTCGTCTGGCTTGAAATGGATATGGCG
The DNA here is from genome assembly GCF_013339695.2 of Rhipicephalus sanguineus. NCBI lineage: Eukaryota > Metazoa > Arthropoda > Arachnida > Ixodida > Ixodidae > Rhipicephalus > Rhipicephalus sanguineus. The sequence continues at coordinate 207,837,332 of NC_051176.1, read as the reverse complement.
AAGCGGTGCGGCAAATGCCGTGCAAATACGTTAATAAGCTCGTGTTGCCTCTATATGCTGCCATAGCACTCAAATATTGAGCGGCTATGGTACTACTGACGTCCTTAAGCGCCCGCTGTCTTTAACGCGAAACGTGTACGCGGTGTTTCGATGGCCAGAGCTGTAACAATGTGCGTGGTTCTGCTACTGAGACCGATGTCGTCCGACTGCGGCGGTCGCATTCCAATGGAGCCAATGCATAAACGCTTAAATGTCCTTCTTCGGGTCCGGAACACGCCACTACGACGCAAAAACAACCATTTGAGTTTTTTTTTATGTTATAATAGAGCATGAGATTCAAAAGAACTAGACTGGGTAGAGCGGAGCGTTTCAGATCGACAGAGTCGAACTGACAGCCAATTCTGCTGTCATATTTTCACTGCTTCACCCATGCTTTCTAAGGACCGTTTTCTAAAGGGAGCTGCAATATTTAAACCGGAGCACCATCTGTAAACTGGCATATTTCGCTGGTACATATGTGCGATTGAGCAAGAAGAGGCTGCGCACCGTATATATAGGAGTTGTTTCAAAAACACATTGCACACGCTGGAATTGTTCTGATTGGCACAGTTACCGCAACCGCGCAAAGTTGCTGCTGGCACACTCGGTCACTACGAGGAGGACGGCGGCGAGCGACGCGCTGGTTCCAGGCTAGCTCTACTTTCTTCCTGCCGAGGAAAACTGTTTACCGCACACAAATTGTGGGTGCGTTAGCGGCCGCATACTCTACCTGAACAGAAAGTGAAATTTCTGGTCGAAGGATACGGAATATACGTACGAGAGAACATACGTGTCTAGAAGAAATGCTAAAAAAGGAATATTATGTCTGTCTATATTCGAAGACATAGCTTTCAAATTTTAACATCACAGATCTACTCTACTACGGATCACAGGCAAACGCGTGGGTTGTGCACAGCAAACTAATACCGCCCCTGTGTGTTAAGCATATCGTTCGGTGACAACCGCAGTGTTAGTAATGAGGTCTGAGATAACCACTACAGCTCGTATACATATATGATACCGGAACAACAAAATTACGAAGCGTGAACATAACCTTAATGAAAGCCAGAGATAATGAAGCCAAGGAAGGAGATAGATGTCAAGTGAATTGGACGAAAAGACAACTTGCCGCTGGCAGGGACCGAACCTGCTACCTTCGGATTACGCGCCCGATGCTCTTACCAACTGAGCTACAGCGGCGGTCGTACCCTCGTCCACTTATCTGGTGGACGAGGGGACGACATGTGCATGCAAACCTGGGAGTGTTAGTCAGCGCCGCTCGAAGTCATGACGGCGAGTGTGGAACACTTTTCTTTTTGCAAGGTGGCGTCACGTAGCACGTGAACCTTTAACGAGCAGACAGCTCACCAATGAGCCCTCGCATACAACCTGAAGGCATCAAGTTTGCCGGAACGAGACCCTCGCTATGAATGAATGAAGGAAGGGAATTTTGAAGGGCTCGCTTCTTTGTTTGACCCAACCTTAATGAAAACCAGCAGATACTGAAAGCAAGGAAGGTATAGGGGACGTTAATTGTACTGTTTTAATTGTATTGTATTAATTGTGATATGGATGTGAAGAAGGTAAAGTGGATGAAAAGATAACTTGCCGCCGGCAGGGACCGAACCTGCAACCTTCCATCTGGCAAAAAGAAAGTGTGTTCCACACTCGCCGTGTACGAGGGGACGACCGCCGCCGTAGTTCAACTGGTAAGAGCATCGGGTGCGTAATCCGAAGGTTGCAGGTTCGGTCCCAGCCGGCGGCAAGTTGTCATTTCGTCCACTTTAATTTCTTCAAATCTATATCAATTACTACAATAAACTTACAGTACAATTAACGTCCCCTATACCCATAGGTTGGCGAAACAATCGGAGCTCACTCAAGAAATATATCTTGCTCTGGGGCTCACTCGGGCTCAACTCACCAAAATTTTCCTCAACCGGACTCAGACTCACTAAACGTTTTACCAACCGGACTCAAACTCACCAGCACATTACTCAGCCGGACGCAATCAGACTCAGACTCACGGCTTGACCTGAGTCTGAGTGAACCTGAGTGAGTCGACTCGTGAGTCCGTTAGCTTAAAATTAACTTTTTCGATCACGGTGTCAATGCTCTTTAAAGCCAATAGCTCACATAATCGGTGCTCTACGATATGCCATTTCATCTTGTACCATCCAATACGAGTTATCAGTGGTTTCAATCCAGTAAGGACATGTTTTATGAAATACGCGACTCGCCCGAGATATTTCTTCAAGTAGAAGTTTGCGGGAGGAATTCATGGCACCCCCCCCCCCCGCGCAAACTCACGCCTCTGATTAATAAATATTGAGATGACGCATGAACACTATATATAGTGCGTTGAGATATATGTGAATATACTTGAGTATAAACTGGAGCCTATATAAGGCTCGTATTAATGCTGAACATGAGTAGATAGGACAATAGGTCGGCAATAACAGGTGGCGCTCACTCAGACTCACTTAAGAAATATATTTTGAGCTTAGGGCTCACTCGGACTAAGACTTACTGAAATTCTCCTCAGCCCACTCTCTCGGACTCAAACTCACCAAAATATTACTCACCCGGACTCACTCAGTCGACTCATGAGTGAGTTTGCCGACCTCTTCCTCAGCTTCGTTATCGACTGGTTTTCATTAAGGTTGTGTCAAACAAGAAAACGATCGAGCCCTCAAAAATTCCCTTTATTCATTCGAAGCGTGAAGATGACATTTATTCAAACACGCCATATCAACATATTCCAACACGCCGTCATATAAAAGGAATGCAGAAGTTGCATACACCCAATGACTTAACGTTTCTAATGTACGCAGTCACGAACACACATACCTTACACACTTCGACGAACTTCCTACGCGCTCACTCAATATCTAAATTAAATTGTGTTTTTGCGTGCCTAAACCACGATATGATTACGAGGCACGCCGTAGTGGGGAACTCCGGACTAACTTTAGCCATCTAAGGTTCTTTAATGTGCACCTAAATGTAAGCACGCGAGTTTTCTAGCATTTTGCCGTCATCGAAATGCGACCGCCGTGGCTGGGAATCCAACCCGCGTCCTCGAGCTTAGCAGCGCGACACCACATAGCCGGAAGCAACAAAGGTGCGTGCTACAACATCTACGTTGTCGAAGTATTTCGACTGAGAGGACATTGTGAAAATTATAACTCGTGTTCAAGAGATGGCCATCGATGATTATTACAGCGTATTTGAGGCAAAATAATCGTCACTAAGCAAGTTTCATAAAGAGTGGCGGATCGCACGAGGTGCACCGTTTACGTCTATCCTGCGGACTGAAATGAGAAGTCCGCACTGTTACTCGATCAATTTTATATACATGTATGAGCTACAGATTTAAATGACGAACGCTTCTTTCAACCGCCATGTAATACCTTCCAGAGCAAGATGAAGTTTTATGTGGCATTCAAGCGCGCATATGAGGCATGCTCGACCGTGTAGAAACACGCACAGCGCCAAGGTATATAGGATGAGCTACGCGCAGCTAATTTCGGCGACGAATGCGTAGATGTAATTTCAATTGTAATCATAGCCCTCACTGGCACCCATAATTTTTCTCTTACAGACGCATTCTGAAACATGTGGCGGTGTTTTTCCAACACTGCCACAACGCCGACGGCAGTAACCCTAGCCAATATTTACCCATTTCATTCTATAAGTATTTGGCGTAATTGAGGCTGGTGCGCGAGCAACTGCTATCGTGCACCGACGCTTAGAGCACTGTACGGGCCGTGGTTCTCGGCCCATGCCAGGCCCTCGTGAACTTTACCCGCCCGAACACGGCCCGGTGACTCAAAGCGAGACCCGGGCCCGCCCCGAATCCGAGAAAAAAAAAAATTCACCTAACCCGCCCGGCCCGACCGCAGATCGGGCCCGACAGGGGCCCGAGACACGCAATCGACAGCCAGGCGTTTTAAATAGTAAATATCTATATTTTGTTGGTGCATGCCAGGCTAACAAGTATGCTTTAATCTAAGGTAATTCCTCGTACGGTAACAGCTGATCGGACATACTGCATGGGTACGATGAACGGTTATTCGGCAGCTGTATACTGTACCTATCTTTCTGCAAATACAGTGGGAATGATCAAGACCATATATTGTAGCAAGAAAAGTGGTTTGCAGCAATCATGAGTTCAGTTTGAACAGGGAGCACAGTAAAAAATTACACCATCTCCCGCTAAAGGGGACCATGAGGCGATGCGAAGCCGGAGCACTTGCACGATCGCGTTCCGTTGGCGTTCGTTGGGCATGCTACCGACCTTCGTCGTGGAACGCGAAGAGGGACGCTACGCGCGTCGTATCTTCCATCTAGCCTGGCCGTTAATTCTCACAGGGCGAGCGGGGTACGCGGTCGACAGGCGGGCGAGAGGGGGGCAGCGTAGGAGAGGAGAGAGAAGGGGAGGGGACGCGCATGCGCTCGAGCTCATCGCGGCGTTGCGCAGGAGAGAATTTCGGCATGTCTAGCCCGCGTTTCAGAGGAATAGTGGAAAGGGGAGGGGAGAGTGGAGAGGGAAAGTGGAGAGGGTATGCGCATGCGCAGTAAGGGTGGTCACGCCGCACACCACCGGATTGAGCTCGGCCTTAAGATACTTCGCATCTAAAACAGAGGAGACAGAACAGAACGCTCTCTTCACTCTGTTTTTATTGCGTTCTCTATTAAATTTAAAGCATGCTACACCAATAATAATAATAATAATAATAATAATAATAATAATAATAATAATAATAATAATAATAATAATAATAATAATAATATCTGGGGTTTAACGTCCCAAAACCACGATATGATTATGAGAGACGCCGTAGTGGAGGGCTCCGGAAATTTCGACCACCTGGGGTTCTTTAACGTGCACCTAAATCTAAGTACACGCGCCTCAGGCATTTTCGCCTCCATCAAAAATGCAGCCGCCGCGCCGGGATTCGATCCCGCGACCTTCGGGTTAGCAGTCGAGCGCCATAACCACTAGACCACTGTGGCGGGGTATGCTACACCAACAAACCCAATCGTGCACCCATCTGGATATGTAGCGCCTGTCTTGAGAATAGTATATAGAACCTTGCCACAGCAAGAGCAATAGAAGAAAAAAACCAAATTTATTACCTGTGTTGTAAATAGGCTTAGATAAAAATTATAACCAACTCCGTGCACCACGTGTACTTTTCGAAATACGTATGAACAGACGAAAGGAAGAAAAAACTTTGTCACAACATTCTTTCCATATATCACCACTGCTACAGTTTATACAGTCCATAAGTTTTTTTTTTTTTTTTTGTGGCATAGTTTACCGTTCATTTCTTCGCATGTTATCGTGCGAAAAGTCAAATTATCAAGAGATTCCGGCTTTAAGCACGTCATGAGCTGTTGCGTCAGATATCCTGCCACGCTAAAGTTTCTTGAACTGCTTGCGCTAGCCGCAGGGGCGCACAAAATCTGCCTTGCGAATTGTGAAGGAGTCGGCAGTCGTTCGCACACTTCCACCATTGGAGCAAATTTCGGACGTCTGTGCGGACCTATGCAGAATTAACATAGCAGTCCAGCTCATCCCTTCATTTCTCTTGTTCCCGAACGTCGTGCCTTTCTTCAATATTATCTATAAAACTGCTCTTTGAGGGCTTCTCCTTGCATGTTTCAGCAGTGCATGTTATGCCCGGTTTGTACAGTGCTCTTTTTTTAACGCGATAACGTTAAAGAGCTCATTTCGCAGAAATTCCGATGTCGGTGACGGCGTCGTTGGTTGTGAGCGAAAAATCATCTTGTACGTGACCGAAAAATCGAGAAAGATGCAAATAAAATACTGGTCCCAGTGACAATCGAACCCAGGCCGTCTGCGTGGCAAGTAGGTGTTCTACCACAGAGTCACGCTATTTCTTGAAACTGCTTCGGAAAAAAAAAAACACTATGAATTTCATGTAGCGGGAGCAGTCCCCTTAACGCATGTAATATTGCCTGGCAGAGGCGTAGAATCGTGTCAGGCGTCAAAACATGTGAATTGCGCAACGAGTGGTTGTTTTAAAGGCCCACCCATTACAAAGCGCTCAGACTTATTTGATCATCGTCATCAGCAAAAGCATCAACAAAGTGAAGCGCTGCGTAGGTTCACGTGTTGCCTTACGGACGCGTAGTGGTCCCTTCGCTGATTCACAAAAGGAATTATTATGGCGTAGTGGGCACTTGCAGTATACTTGCAGTAGGCATTCTGGGATACCTTGAAACGGCCAATGTTACGCGCACGGTCGTTCATTTCCTTACGGCACGGTTAAGGCATGCACCGAGAGCCGAAGCCAGGCCAGCAATTGAGGAGGCGATGCGCATGAGGCCCAATTACGCTATCGCGTTCTACTCTTGCAGGCGAAGCTCAAGCGTCCTCCATTTTTTTTTTCCCCCGTAATATAATGGTGTATGCCTTGCTAACGATGTTGCACCGGTAGAAGGTGGCGATTGGACAACGCGGGTAGGACTGGCAGGAGGTGGACGAACAGATTTCGATCTATTTTCGGGGTTCGTTCCAGTTTGGTAATAAAAGCGCGAATGAGCTTTTCGACGCTTACTCATTGGATGCATATGGTTCGAGGTTAGGGGACATCACTCGGCACGGAATTCGTAACAGTCTTTTTTCAAGACAGATATTTCGTCAGGTGAATATACTTTAATAGACCTATATATACTGTAATGGACCTATGCTATCCCTGCACATTTCAACGCTGTTGCGGCAGCGTCATGCAGCTCTAGCACCATATAGTGGAACAAGACGAAAACTCACACAGTAACAATGTGGACAGACAAAGCAGGCTGTGCATGTCCACGTCGCGTCACATGACCACTGGGAGCCGTGAAGGACGTTGCCCCGCTTTGGAGCTCTGTGATCGCTCTTCCGAAGCTAGATATAAATTTATATATCGATATAGATATGTGGAACACCCTTAAGAACTGAGTAAAGTCCAAGCGCAACCCGACTCGAGCCCGCCACGTCAAACCAGGGCCCGACCCTACGCCCGGAGCTTCAGGACCGAGCCCGGCACGGCCGGGCCACGGGTAGGCCCGCGCAGTGCTCTACCCACGCTACGCAATGACACATACGCTACGACCACGTCGAAGTACTTCACGGCACGATAGAAGAATCCCATGCGAATCTTGGGAATCTTAGAATGACAAGCCAGAGACCGCCGTTATACTATTCTCTTGTAATGTTGTAAGCTGACAAGTGTGTATAACTGATGCCGGTGACATGTTAATAAACCGGTATAATAACGAGGAAAAAGATTGCGGCCTGATGGTTAAAACATCGGGCAGGTGTGCTGAAGGACTCACGTTTGATCTCATTATGAGGTACGTAATTTTTTAAGTGCGCGCTATTCGGAAACGCAGCAGCAGGAAAGAATCAGCAGCCACGGTCAGAGAGGGTTCTGCTCATTCTAAAAGTTGCATGCCTTACCGAAGTAAAGATTCAGTAGAAGTTCAGAGCCCTTTCCTTGGTCTGGTCTGGTTTCTTTTTTTTTTTTTTGCGCTAATTACACGTGTCTCAAGTCTGCGAGGTGCGGAAGGACTCGCAAAGAATGCTTCGTTTTGAAGAAGACTTACACAACCGCCTTAATTGAAACCTACGATGTGTCCCTTCGCGAAAAAGCTTTCAGGGCACAGCAAAGAGCACATGCCCTTGCTCACGTTGACGAGGCGAATGCCCGGCACGAATTTCACCTTGTCCGTCATCGCGGCGACACACGTCAGCGAGCAGACCTGTCCGTCGCCTGCTAGTTTCGTGATCGACCCAACCGGTCAGTGGTGCGCGCGAGCACGCTTCGGATGCTGCTGCTGCTCCCTATGCAAACCGCGTGCACGCTTGCAGGGCGCGCAAAACGCGGAAGCGGCAGCCGCATCGAATGCCTGCTGCACGTGCAAGGAACTCGGAAAGAGCATGCGCACCGTGACCTCGGCCCGGTTAACTGCAGGCTCCGTTATAAGGTCACGCTTGTATTCTTCGTCAATGGGAAGTTACAGGAGATCGACCAGACCGTGCCCGGTACGGGGATCCGTATGCGCGGCCCGTGAGCCGACACGCGCGCGCGAACCCCGCCGAACAACGAAAATAGCAAATAACTGGTTTTTCTTCAAACGGATAAATGTTTCTTTATCCTGCTTCACCTACCGTTTTTCAAGAATCGGGCAACATCAACTTGTAGTTAGGCTCCGTCGCCGCTTGCCAGCCCGTAAGGAAACCTCAAGTGTTAAGTACGGATATGAATAAAGACGGGAACGTTGTTGAATATTTTACATTGTGGAAGAGGAAAGGATGAGAAGACAACGAGGAGGATAGAGAGAGAGAGAACAGAGGGAGAGGACTGAGATCTGGCACACTAGCCGGTTTCAGTCTGTTTAGCTAGCAGTATTCTAACGACCTCGCCTGCGTCATGTGTGCCAAGTGCAAGAATTCCAAGGGCTAAAGGCACTGGCGGTTCACGTGCAGCATTTCTGTCCGCGGCTACAGCAACCGTTAGGCGAAACTTATTTCCCAGTGGCAATGAGGCGAGATGTCACTCCAACTTTATCGCCACGCAGTATATCAACTACAGCAGTAGTCCAGTGGCTATGGCGATGTGCGGCTCGGATCGAGGATTCGATCCCAGCAGCGGAGGCCACATGGACATGGGCGAAGTGTAATAATAATATCTGTGGTTTAACGTCCCGAAACCACGATATGATTATAAGGGACGCCGTAGTGGAGGGCTCCGGAAATTTCGACCACCTAGGGTTCTTTAACGTGCACCTAAATCTAAGTACACGGGCCTCAAACATTTTCGCCTCCATCGAAAATGTATAGCCGCCGCGGCTGGGATTCGATCCCGCAACATTCGGGTCAGCAGTCGAGCGCCACAACCACTAGACCACCGTGGCAGGGCGACAGGGGCGAACTGATAAACTAATAATAATAAAAAACATGGTTGATCCCTCCATCATGGGAATCGGAATAACACGAAAGTAAAGCGTGCCCTTACACAAGTAACTGAATGTTTACTGTACATTGATATAAGGAGAGCTTGTAAAATGTACATTGATGTCTGGCAGCTAATGGCACCGTTTAGCGTGTATGCACCCACTTTGACGATTGGTGGTACATCTCCATCCCGACGACTAACGTCCATGTTAAATGATTAAACAAACCCTTGTGATAGCTGTAGTAGTCAGCGGTGAAAGCGTAATCAAAGAAGGAGGTGTGATAGCCAGAAGAGCGTCGCATATTGGACGCAGAACTTGGTCGCCATCCCGCGGCATGTTAAAATGTGATTGAACACCACGGCCGGACTAGAGGGAAACGCAAAACGCGTCATGCCGCCCCGGTAGCCCGGCCGCGACCTTTCTCGGGGCGAGCGCGTGATCGGGGAACGCGGTGTTACAGCCAGGTGTGGCAGGCGCGCGTCGCAGAGGTATTTTTGGTTTAAATTAGCGTGATGCTATGAGCGAGGCCGACGCTTTTACCACGCTTTGGCCAATGTCGCCACCTCGCGGTGTCTTAAGGCATTGACAAAATTGAACTTCTATTGAAAACGCGCCGAATGGGACGGACGTGTAACGCGTTGCAGGTGCTAATCGCGGAGGCCATAGTAATGAATTACTTTACCTTACCGCTCCCAGAGGGCAACACCACCCCGCCGACCGGGAGAGTGGTAAATGTAAATGGCGCGTTTGTAAAGCCTCTCGAGTCTGTGACCGTGGCGCAGTGGATAGCGTGCCGGGCATCTGTTGTTGCGGATCGAGCGGTCGTGGGTTCGATGCCCGGTGACGGAACCTTTTTTTCTTTGCCATCTATTGGTGTACCTTTTTTCGAAGTCATTTCCGTGACGGAAATACGTCATTGAAGTCTTGGTGGACCCCGGCATAAAACACCTTCGTGTCAAAAAAGCTCGTGTAATAAGATGTTAGACGCGCGTTGAAGAAACCCAGCTAGTCAAACGAGTCCGGAGCCCCCCCCCCCATTTCCTTTACTGTGTGCCTCATAATCAGATCGTGATTTTGGCATGTAAAACTACCGAATTTGATCAAATCAAACGAGCCAGCATCGTCCAGCAGCGACGCACCACGATTGCAGATTAAAGCAGGAAGTACGACAGTATGCACCCGCGCATTGATCACCAGTCACTGTGGTCAATCACCGCGAATTGTACAGTACACGCGGCGACACGTATACGACTCGACAGACGTAGCACAAAAATGCATTCGATTCTCTTGCCTTCTGCATAAAAACTGAAGGGGAAAAAAGGAAAACGTTTAGGAAAAAGTAACCTGTACACAGAGAAAGGTTTGATAGCCCTAGGCGACGGAAAATGCCCTCTTGTCCAGAGTCTCTCGTGACATCCCAGACAGGCACGAGTGAGAAGGCGACGATACCGAAGGCCACACAGCCCGTCGTGGATGAAGGCGGCGCTAAACGAGTGAAGAGTCATCGCGAAGGGTCACCGGCGCCGCACCAAACCCTGCAGAGGAACGCCTGTGTTGGACGTTGCAATATTCGCACACGACGATGCACTCAGTCACTGTCAGGCTGATGAAAGTGCTTCCGATAAAGAAAGCTTACGGCGGCCGCTTAACGAGGGCCGCGAAGGAGAGACGGTCAGATGTATGTTGCGAAAGCCTGCGAGATTCCCACAGCACGGAGCGCGCCAAAAACCTGTTCCCACGTATACCAACTCTGGAGCACTTCCCAGCGCGCTTCCGCTACGTGCGTAAGAAGGCCGGGTCGTTCCCCGATAGACGCTGCAGGTCCCGCTGGGAGGGCGGCTAACTTCTTATGCCTCGTGTTTTTAAAGAACGCCCCCAACGACAACGGGAAAAGCCACCACAGCAACGTTGCGCAAGGAGCTGCGGAAACACGCAAGACGCACCGTACAATCGGAGCACGGGAACGTCGCCGCATTGTTTCGAGTGCCACGCAGCGACACAGTTCGAAATCGCATATATTAGCACAGGAGAATTAACCTAACACACCTGCCAGTAATATAAGATAAGCCTTAGAACCCGCGCTTTAATCGGCTGACACGAGTGAAGAAAGGGAAGAAAGACGCCGGAACCACACATTTAAGCTGCAAGTTGTAATAATAATTGTTGGTGTTTTGCGTCCCAAAACCACGATATGATTATGAGAGACGCCGTAGTGGGGGGCTCCGGAAATTTCGACCGCCTGGGGTTCTTTAACGTGCGCCTAAATCTAAGCCCACGGGTGTTCTTTGCATTTCGCCCCCGTCGAGATACGGCCGCTGTGGCCAGGAATCGAATAAGCTGCAAGTTGTTTATCGTATGCAGTAAAATGCACCAATACTGCCTGGTAAAAGCCAAGGGGGGGGGGGGGGGGAGAGAACAGTGAAAAGGTTTCTACGGTATGCTCGTGCCGCGAAGCTGTGTCATACAAACTACAAGCAATTGCTAACGCTTCTTGGCATTGTGCGCACGCTGGACTTTTTTGGCGATGGCATTTCGTTGGTTAGACGGCCGTGACTCAATACTACAGCCGACACATTGTTTACCATGCTCATACTCCCTACAATATTTCACAACACCCGGCCAACAGGCTTTTCAAATGTCTAACGAGTCCGTCTGTCAATACCTACTGCAATTCCAAAACATATCTAGTTACAGCACACGACAGTGTCGGCAAGAACAACGAGGTTGCCCATTGTTTCCTGCGCAACAAGGGCCCAAATACTTGGAAGTTTCGCGAAACTCTACACTGTTACATCGACGCTCTATTTGGGCTCAAGATTTTAAAATGCGAAATTTTCTCATCCTCTCCGCTAATTAATAAGCAGCTCCTTTACAACGACGAACTCCCAGAAAATTGCTCCAAAAATAATCTAGTTAAAGTTGTTGTGCAATCTTCGAGGTCTGCGAAGCCAAGTGCCCCCGACACCTCTATTTCGCTACAGCGGCGAATTGGGCCTGTTGGTACATCATAGTGGAGGATGATGAATTATCGCCTTTGCGCCATTTCCAGCGTAATGAGCTCACATGACAGAAAAACAGCCTGTTTCTAATTATAGAAGCACAATTAACCAATGAAATCTAGTATGCAGCGGTTATATGATGTCAGTTCTAGAGAGCAATCGACCTTCGAACGTTTAATACGCTTATAAACCTCAGTGTGGTATACCTACCCGCTATTGATATACTTCTATGGAATGGAGCTGAAGTGCTTGGGTAACCCGCAGTACACAAATACCACATTCAGAGAGTACTGCTTGCATGACGCCGCGCAGCGTCGCATAAAACGAAACGGTGACGAAGAGTGGCCCAGGTTCTGGACAGGCCCCGCCTCAATAAACAGCCCGCAAATGGTCTTTGGTAAGGCCAAGGAGCGTAGTACATGATTAACGAAAGGATGTGTCCCCTTCGCGCTACGCAAGTCTTCCGGGGTGTGAAAACCGAAGTTCGGGCAGCGCTACGTACAAACTACTTATTTCCATTTAATGACGGAAGCAAACGAACGAAGGACGTAAGATGATATATGGTATTTAATGGCGCAAGGGCCAATGATGGCCAAAGAGCGCCAGGTCATGGGACAGACGATGTGATCAGTGATGGTGTTTAGTGGCTGTATAAGGGCCTAAAATTCTGCGCACTAAAGGTGCGTAAAAATATATAATTGTTAAAATCATGAAAGTGACGTGAAACATGCGTGATTAAGATGAGTGATAAGCGATCATGGTAATAAAGTGACAAAGTGTGGCATTAGCACTGCTACCTCGTCGATACCCTTGACTCCAAGGGCTGGGAGGTCAGTGCTTTCTCAATTGTACATACTGCAGCAGCAACCTCTGCTGAGAGGCCGTGCTACGGAGTCCCTGGGCATATAACGTTAAAAGTTCCTACATCTTTTAGAAATTCTAATAGAGCTCCATGTTTGAAAAGAGGTTCATTTCCTATTAGCATTGATGGGTGAAGTGGTATGCGTTGTTGGTATAATAATGCAAAGTGTTTTTTCCTGTAAGACTCCAGTCCTGAGCATTGTACGAGTATGTGCAGCACTGTTAGTGGCCCACCACATCTATCGCACCTCGGTGGGTCGCCACCGAAGAGAAGGTGTGCGTGTGTGCTGTGTGTGTGCCTTATTCTAAGTCTGCAAAATGTGACATCTGTACGACGTGTTTTTGATATGGGTGGCCAGTGTACTAGGTATGGCTTCACCAAGTGCAATTTATTTTGTGTTTCACTGTCCCATAAGCGTTGCCAGTAAGCCCTGAGCTTTCGTTTTAGGAATGGTTTTAGGTCTAGAACAGGGACAGCTATAGATGTATCGGCAGCGTTGTCGTGGGCGGATGCAGCTAATTGGTCCGCCAACACGTTTCCTTGAATCTCGCGGTGCCCTGGCACCCAGCACACCACGACATGCTGTCCGAGTGCATAGACAGTGCATAACAGTGAGAAAAGTGAGAAAAGGACAGGATTTTTATGTCTTTTCAATGTTTTAAAAGCCTTTACGACGTTTAGGGAGTCCGTGTATCTAACTGCATTTTGTAGTTTTAAATGTTTAATGTGTTTAACAGCCACACATATCGCATAAGCCTCAGCTGTAAAGATACTTGTATTCGGGTGCAGAGCGCCGGCATCCGAAAACGATGGGCCGACCGCTGCATAGGACACACCACTGTGAGACTTCGAAGCATCGGTGAAAAATTCCGGACAAGTGTACTTGTGCTGCAGTTCGAGGAAGTACGTACGGATATGTGCGATAGGCGCGTGCTTTGTAACTTCCTCGAAGGATGTATCACAATCTAGAACCTGCCACTGCCCCGGCGGGAGATGCACAGCGGGAGCCATCAGACGGTGTTCAAGAAGTGGCACATCAATTTCCTCAGCCAGGCCCCTCACACGAAGTGAGTAGGGATGTCTCACCGCCGGACGATTCTTAAAGAGGGCACAACTGGACAGATCATTGATAGTGGAGTGCGAGGGGTGTTCGCTGTTCGCGTTCACCTTGAGAAATATGCGAAAGTCATGTAGGATCTCTGCAAGTGGAGCGACCACTCATTGGATTCCACATACAGGCTTTCTACCGGGCTTGTCCGAAAAGCACCCGTCGAAAGGCGAATGCCCAGGTGGTGGACAGGATCAAGCATCTTCAATGCGCTTGGTGTCGCGGAGTGATAAACAACGGCCCCGTAATCGAGGCGCGTGCGGATAAGGCTTCTACACAGATTCATCAGGCACTTCCTGTCACTACCCCACGCAGTGCGTGACGGTAGTTTTAGGATACTAATTGTTTTTATACGTTTGTTTTTTATATACTTAATGTGTGGTATAAATGTGAGCTTGTAGTCGAGTATTAATCCTAGAAATTTATGCTCCGCCTCTACAGGTAGCTGTTGACAATGCAGGTCAATTTCGGGATTCGGGTGGAGGCCTCTATTTCTAGAGAAGAGAACACAGGTGCTCTTTTGTGGATTTAACCGGAATCCGTTCTCATCTGCCCATTTCGACACCTTGTTCAGCCCAAGCTGGACTTGCCGCTCACAAATCGTTAAATTGCATGATCTGAATGCTATCTGGATATCGTCCACATATGTACAATAAAACATGGTTCGTGGGATGGAAAGATGCAACGAGTTCATTTTTATAATGAAAAGCGTACAGCTAAGCACACTACCTTGTGGTACGCCCGTTTCCTGCACGAACGGTCGTGACAGCGCATTGCCCACACGAACACGGAATGTGCGTTTCGACAAATAACTTTAGATTATATTTAACATCCGGCCACGTATGCCTAAGTGTGAGAGGTCTATCAGTATTCCAAAGCGCCATGTCGTGTCATATGCCTTTTCCATGTCGAGGAATACTGAGAGAAAGAATTGTCTGTGGACAAAAGCCTCGCGAATTTGTGACTCAATACGTGCGAGGTGGTCAGTGGTGGATCGACCTTCTCGGAAGCCGCACTGATATGGATCAAGCAGTTTGTTTGATTCTAAGAAATGTGTTAAGCGGCAGTTAATCATTTTCTCAAACACTTTGCATAGGCAACTCGTTAATGCTATAGGTCGGTAGCTGGAAACACAGGATGGATCCTTTCCCTGTTTCAGGATTGGAATGACTATGGCCTCCTTCCAAGTAGAGGGCATCTCTCCAGAGGTCCATATAACATTGTATATGGAAAGGAGGGTTTTCTGTGTTTCGGAGGGCAGGTGTTTCAGCATCTCACATATGACTCGATCGGAACCAGGAGCCGACTTAGTGCAGCTGTTTAGTGATGCCAGAAGTTCTGCAAAGCAGAATGGTTGAATATGCTTCGTTTTTTGTACATTTTCGTTCTAACTTTTGTTGTTCCATTTGTGCTTTGTCCCTTGGGAATGTATCAGAGTAGTGTGATGAACTGGATATGTGTTGGAAGTGTGCGCCCAGAAAATTAGCTTGGTCTTCCAAGCTTTCTCCTTGGGTGTTTACCAGGGGCAGTGAGCATGTTTGTTGGCCTTTAACTCTTTTTACCTTGTTCCATACTTTCCCCTCGTCTGTGTAAGAGTTGATACTTGTAATAAATTTTGCCCAACTCTCTCGCCGTGCTTGTCGGCGCGTTCTCCTTCCCTGTGATTTGACATGCTTGAAGTTTTCGAGGTTTTCTGCTGTTGGAGATTCGCGTAGCATACCCCATGCTTTGTTTTGCTTTCTTCGCGCTTTTCTGCATTCATCGTTCCACCAAGGAACCCGGCGTTTTGATCCTGCACCGCTCGCTTCAGGAACACACTTGGAAGCGGCATCAACTAAAAAAGCTGTAAAGTACTTTACGGCGTCTTCTATGCTTACAGCAGACATGTCAGCCAATGACAGGTGCGTCAGGGTTTGGTAAAGTTCCCAATCGGCTGAGTCAGCCTTCCACCGAGGCGCCTGCGGTATAGGTTCGTTTTCAGTTGGTGCACTCAGGATGATCGGGAAATGGTCACTTCCGTAAGGGTTTTTAAAAACATTCCATTTAAAATAGGTTAAAAGCGAGGGCGATGAAATGCTAAGATCTATGGCGGAGTATGATTTGTTTGCGAGGCTAAAATACGTGGGCTCATTCGTGTTCAAGAGACATAATTTAGGGGTGAAAAGAAGCTG
This sequence comes from Rhipicephalus sanguineus, assembly GCF_013339695.2. Taxonomy (NCBI): domain Eukaryota; kingdom Metazoa; phylum Arthropoda; class Arachnida; order Ixodida; family Ixodidae; genus Rhipicephalus; species Rhipicephalus sanguineus. The sequence continues at coordinate 207,821,180 of NC_051176.1, read as the reverse complement.
TTCAATAACACGTCCTCGGGTGTCACAGCGAGAGTCGCCCCACAGGACATTGTGTGCATTAAAGTCCCCAAGAATCAAATAGGGCTCTGGTAGCTCACCGATTAATAATTCTAGGTCCCGTTTGTGGAGCTGAAAGTGTGGTGGTATGTAGAGTGAGCAAATGGTAATTAGTTTATTTAAAAGAACGGCTCGGATGGCAACTGCCTCAAGGGTTGTTTGAAGCTCTAGTTGTGTACACGCTACACTTGTGTCTACTATAATGGCTACGCCACCTGATGACGCCGCAGCATCATCGCGGTCCTTTCGGGAAATGGCGTAAGGGCGGAGAAAATTAGTGTGCTTGGATTTTAAGTGTGTCTCCTGTACACACAGCACTTTTGCACTAAGGTTGTGGATAAGTTCCTGTATATCATCGAGGTTTTTAAGAAGGCCTCTTATGTTCCATTGTATTATATGTGGCTCCATATTAAATATGAAATGGTGCTGTGTGTACTGTAAGAAAGTGGTGAGTGTTCACGTGCATTGTTTTCTCTTTCAGGAGGCAGGACCGCCGTCCGGCCCCCTGATGAGCTGTTTTGTTTTCTTGGCACGGTCGGAAGAACCGCGCCGCTCTTTAGGCACCTGAGGTGCCGACGTCGTGTCCATTGCCTCTTGCGAGGCACTGGATGCCCGCATCCGCGAGCTGGCAGTTCGGTTTTCGGGCCTCGCCTGATGAGACGAGGCCTTGAGACCCGATGACCCTGGAAGTCGCCGGGCTCTGTTCGCGAGTTGGCGGAGTAGCCTGAGCTATTGCCTCCTTGGGGGCAGGTGCCACAGCCGATGGCCCGCTCAGCGCGGGCAGGGCGAGTGGCGGAGGCCGGTGCGACGCTGCCCCATGACACGCCGCATCGGCATAAGTCGTGCCGTGGAATGGTGAGCATTTCTTTCTGGCTTCCCTGAAAGAAATGTTTTCTCTCACTTTCAATGAAATAATGTCTTTTTCTTTCTTCCACACAGCACAGGACCGTGAGTACGCTGGGTGGTCATCGCCGCAGTTCACACAGTGAGCTGCAGCCTCACATTTGTCTGACATGTGGTCTTTAGAGGCACACCTGGCACAAGTGGGTTGTCCTTTGCATGTTCGAGAGCTATGGCCATACCTTTGACAGTTAAAACATCTTCGTGGGTTTGGAACGTATGGACGGACTCTCAGTTTTGTGTAGCCTGTTTCTATGGTTTCTGGTAGCTCGCTCGATCCGAATGTTAGTATTAGGTGCTTGGTTGCCTTCTCTTGGTTGTCCCTTCTTATTTTAATGCTTTGTACATTGACGACGTTTTGTTGTTTCCATCCGTCAAGAAGTTCAGTTTCGGAGATGTTCAACAAATCCTCATCTGAGACGACACCACGAACGGTGTTCATGGACCTATGTGGGGTGACTGTGACAGGGATACTTCCAAATGATGTGAGCTGAGAGAGGTTTTCATACTGCTTTCTGTTTTTGAGCTCAAGGAGCAGATCGCCACTAGCCATCTTAGATGCCTTTAACCTGGTCCCAGTTTTTCAGTTAAGCTTCTTGCCACCAAAAAGCGTGAGATCGTTCTCGCTTTTTCGTCTGACTGCTCACTGTGAATAACGTGGTACTTCGGAAAGTGTTCACGTGTCTTTGAAAAGAGTTGGAGAGGTGCTTCGGTCCGCACCCTTTTCAGGGTACGATCGGATTTCGAAAAAGATGTGCTTAACATAGCATTCGCGTTATGTTTCGGCGGCGGTGCCAACCACCCACTACCGAGCCCAACAAGGGAACGCGACAGGAAATGTGCGAGGACAAGTCTGCCAGCGCCAGCTGTACACCACCGCTATAACCACATATGGTGAGCCAAGACTGGTCATCCACACAAGGTTAACCCTTGCCGCCATGAAAAATTTGAAGTAAACAGAAGATAGGAGAGGACAGGACAGATGAAAAGTGTCAGGAAAAGACGAAGATGAGGGGAGAGAGAGAGACAGGAAAAGGCGACTGCCGATTTCCCCTAGGTGGATCAGCCCAGGGGTGCCGTCTACGTGAAGCCAGGGCCAAAGGGGTGTGTTGCTTTTGCCGGGGGGCCTTAAAGGTCCAATCACGCGGCGTCGGCTCAACCCCCAGGATCCCCTTTTCCCCGGACACGGCAATGCCACGCACGGCTAGGCGTGGGAGGGGTCGAGACCCCCCTTAGCTCGGGTCCGTGGTGTCGCTACACACCAAACGTCTGCTTGCGCAGACGCCCCTGCGGGGCGAAGGACGCAAGAGGTACTGCTGATAGGATCACATATGCGCAATAAAGACTCCCCCCCCCCCCCAAAAAAAAAAAAAAATCTTTTTTTTTTCACGAGCCCTACGAAGTAACGAAGCGGTTCAGAACGGACCCTGGGAAGCCAACTGGCAACCCTAAGTCAGGCCCGCCGAGCCGCTATAGCTAGAGTTGCTGTATATTGTAACGACGTGGGATCGACGAGGACACGGAGAACGATAGGCAAACACGCTTTATCATTCAGAGAAAACTGCCACGTCTTCTTCGTCCCCGCGATGGGCCAAAAACACTCGCGCTGCTTCGTTGCCGTCGCCACTGGCACATACGCGCGGCAATATGCTAGCATATACAGTAACTCTAGCTATAGCCAGTAAAGCTTGGAAGAAGGGCCCCACCCGCAATGAACCACTTTTTTTTTCTTTTTTTTAAATAAATCTTGTCTCTCTCTCTTTAGTAAGACAGATTCCAGTAACTTCTTCAATATATAACAGTGCCAGGTTTGGGTGCAGTTGTATGGCACTCTACGCAGCGCGGGAAAGCCAGAAATGTCTCGGCGTGTGCACATACCGCAGCACTTCTTAGGAACGAGTCATGGTGTGCGAATGACGGCAATCAGTACATCGGGAGTAAACGTGTACGTTCTCTGGGCTAAGCCGCACCCGCTCCATATTCGCACCCCTCTGACGAGAGCTGTCCATGAGGTGCAATCCTTGTACCCTTCACAGTGCCAGCGGAGGCGTGGATTTTCTTGGATCAATGCAATCACGCTGCAAGCCAACTACTATGTGGAGAGTGAAACAGTGGAAAGAAGAAAAAAAGGCGGCAGTATTTTTCTCTCTTTTCTCTTCAGATGGAAAGTCACTGCTCGGCACGAATGCGTCACGCGCTGTTTTTCCGAGTCCCGCTGCAGTCGAAATGATGGTCGGCGCGCGCTGGGCGGGCAGCGGGCGCTTTCTCTGCAGACGCGGTGACCGCCCTTCGTGGAAGCAGCCCTGCAGACAGAGCCGGGCAACACCGGGCCGGACGGCGCGCGTGCTGCGTATATGTCCCCATTTAGCGGAGGGACAGTGACCGTGACCCCGCGGCTAAGGAGATGGGAGAAGGCGCCCAAGGAGCGCGTGCGCCGTTTCCATTGTCGGCGCAGCACGCATGGCCGACCCGGCGTCGCCACAGTGCGCACATCAGCGAGACCATCCTCCCCCCCCCCCATCATCATCTTCTCTCAGGCTCGGAGAAGAGCGCCCTGCCCCCGTGGAGTGCAGAGAATACCGGGCGCGTTTACAGGGCTGCGCTGGAGTCATGCGCACAGGCCGTGCACAGTGCAGGCTGCACAGATGTAACTCAAGCGTGATTTACGCCGCACTTACGAAGTTTGTCGGAAGGGCAGCACCATCCACAAGAGCGACGTTCATCCGCTCACTCTCGGACATGCGAGAAGGACACATGTTCACGGGGAAGAGCAATAAAGGCGGCAAGAAAGCGTAAATTTAGCAACTTCTAGTCTTTGTGAAAACTGTCATAGGGGTTACATCATCTGCGACCACCAAGCCGACAACTCATCATTCAAAAGTCTGGAGTGAATATCACTATCATCATCATGAAAACTGCGCGAAAAATTTGGACGAAAAACGTGGCGCTTGTGCTGTTCTTGTCTCCCTTCTTCCGCGTTTTTCGCGCAGTTTTCATGATAATGGAATACCAACTCGCCCAACAGTCCATTCTTCTAAGTGAATATCCCCACGTGGACCTCACGACGAAGCGGAAAACTTATATGGTGAATGCATGGAGTAGCCAGTAGAATTTTCACAGATACACCGGAACAGTGAAGGACTCTGCTCCAAGACAAAAACGAACGAGAGAGTTTTGCCGAGGACCTCTAGCCATTGGGTCCCCGCGTTCTTCGGTGCTCTCCCCACTGTCTTCCGTTCGCCAGCCGCAATTAAGAGCAAAATACACCGCAAGAGCTTGCGTACCCAATTCGCTTGGGGGCCCAGGCACTAAAACTCTCTAAAGACCAACCATTCATCCTCAGCTTACTTTGTAGTTCCCTTTTATTTTTTCATGCGACCATTTTACAAGCTTCAACCGTCTCATGTTTCAGAATTAACTAACTTTGGCCGCGCAAGCATCCGTGCGATCCCAAAGGGAAGTAAAGAACAAAACAGCGCCCGCTTGTTTTGTCTCCCCTCGCCGCAAATGGGGAAGCGGCGCGAAGAAAACGAAGGCAAGCCCGAATATCCAAGGCGCGGCGACGATCGCGGTTCTTTTGTGCGCATGATACGAAGCGCTGTCTCCAGCACCGTGACGGGCTTGGCTCGCAGAGACTGGTGCGGTCCCAGTCTTCCAGCGCAGCGCCGGCCGAGCGTGACAGCGGCGGCCCGGCGAGCCGCCGTAGCGACGCGTCGACACCTACTCGACAAGGAAGGCGCGCGCCCTCTCCCAGACCCCGAGAGGTCAACCGCTCGAGGACCCGGATCAGCGACGACCGCAGACACAACTGTCGCCGACGAGACAAGCAACAGGGTTGCGCCATATCCCAGCATGCCCCAACGATCAACAGACGCATAAAAATGCGGAGCCTGTACATTATATATGTGTCTTCGTGCACTGTGCGTGGACGAAGAGCTTGTTTGTCTGTGCTATGAAATAAGCAAATATATAAATAAATATGCCGCACCTAGCTTACGTTTCTTCTAATTTTGCGTGGAAAATCACGACGTTCTGATCCTGGGAGCCCTCGCGGTCAAGCATGGCGCCGTAGCACCGGAAAAATGAGTCAGCACACGTGACTTACAGGAGTTTCTCAGCCACTGAGTCGATTTCTCAAATCCATGATAGCAAGCCGATCATTTCTACGACTGCGCTTTTCTTTGTGCAGTCAAATATGTGCCCGAATAACAAGTGAATAAGGGTTAAACAGTCACTACATTGCAAACTATCCGCTACACCGATATGTCCTGTGGCGTGCTGACAGGGCACATTGAAAAAATGAACGGGACAACGCAAAATTGAGGCCGCTTTTGTGTTCTCCCGTGCAGTGCACCCAGCTATCAGCCTTCGGCTTGTGCGACGGGCGGTGCGCGGGCTGCATACAGTGTAGAAACATTTTCGACCAGACCCGACCGGGCGGCTACGGGATCCAGGAAACCGAAAGAAACTGCAACACTACGCACGCGGCAAGTGCGGAAAGCCACGGCCGCAAGCGAGCTGTTCAGGACACACTCGCGGTCTGAGGGCACACACAGCCTGCCTGCACGCTCTGAAAAGCAAGCAAGCTACCGGACGAAGGGGAGAAAAGAAATGCCGCCATAGAATAATCGGACACCCTCCAGTGCGCCATGAGAAATACCAGCGGCCGCCGCTTTTCATTCCATTTTTTTTTCTCTTATTTGTCTTTCTCTCTCTCTAGCGCCTTCCAACGATCAGTGCTTTTAAGCCGCTTTCAGGCAGCTGTGTTGACGTATGCCTGCAGCAAACAAAGGCCACAACGACGCTATATGGACGAGATTGTCGTGTATACCGATGTCATTTTGCCGGTTGTTACGTTCACCCGGACGACAACTATACAGCGCCGTTAATTGCCGACAGTTCGGCGAAATCTGGCGTTTTTGTGTCACAATTTAGCGACAATGAGGTCGGCATCGGCGTATAACACCGCAGCGACCCGAAGTACGTATACGCCATCGAACAGATATGATTGCGAAAGACGCTTTGTTGCATTGCGCGTTTTCCTTCTACTGTGACAACAGTTGACCGATAGGAAATGGCCTGGTGCCGTAGATCCATTTCGCAAGCCCAACATTTGCATATCTCTTGCCGAAGCACCACGACAAAGACGTGCCAGCCGAATAAACGAGTTGTCTGAAGTGTAAAACATTCATTAACAGGCAACAGATCACAGTCTCTACAAACAGCCAAAGCACATGTGGCGTGCGGCGTATACAGTTTTAAATATGCGCCCAGACAGCCACGAAAGTTGAAAATTTCCCGTGCCTTGCATATTTCGATGTATTATCTGCGAGCAGTTGCGCACTGTGCTATTTATTGGTGCCCCGATTTATCGATGCCCCTCCGCACAGAAACGTGCCACAGCGTCAAGGTAAACGGGAGGGACGCGCAGCGAGAATTTTGGCGATAACTTCTATTTTAATCGTAACCCTAAGCTGGCACCTTTTTTTCTGCCTTGTACTGCGCTTTCTTAAACGTGTGCTGGCGTTTTTCCATCGCCGACACGAGGACGATTGCAATGACAGATGCAAGCTTTCTCAACATATATGCCCGTTTCATTTCTGCGTCTTTGACGTAAATGATGACTGGCGCGCGCTCGCGTACTCTGGTGCCTTGGTGCATAAAATGCGACACACGTAGTGATCATCCCAGAGAGCTAGTTGGCGCTAATACGAATGTGGTCTAGTGGTTAGAGTATCGATGAATGATGAGGGACCGTGTAATAATAATTGTTGGGGTTTCACGATCCAAAACCACGATATGAGAGACACCGTAGTGGAAGGCTCCGGAAATTTCGACCACCTGGGGCTCTTTAACATGCGCCTAAATCTATATGGGCACATGAGCCTACTAGTATACATTTTGCCTCCATCGAAATGCGGCCGTGATTCGAACCCGCGGCCATCGGGTCAGCAGTCGAGCACCGCGGCATGTGTCCGTGGTGTATGAACCGTATAAATGTCGGCGTGCATAAAAATCGGCGGCTTACTACACAGCAACTTCAACGGACTAATTAAAAACAATATATTCCGCCAAAGTACACGAAATATTGCCCACATGCTAGCTGAATTTTATCTAAATGGTCATAAAAATTCGCTACATCCAAAGCAGTCTGCATAGCACAATTATATATCTTGCATCTGTCTCTTCTCTCGGTTATTAGCGTGCATTTTTCAAGGCGGTAATTAAAGGTAAGGCATACCTAATTATTTGCCTCTTCTATAGACCGCAGCTAAGCAAATAATTTTGCTCCATCAAATTCTACAAGAACAGCGCGTAAAGAAGTGCATGCCCAACAACTTCGAAAAGACTTCGAAAAGAGACAAGCGTTTCTGGATTGAAAGACTGCATTATACTGCCAAACTCTCCTGAACTAACAGAAAGCAGCAGGATATACTGTCGTCAGGGTTCCTGTTTTCGCCGAACACGCTCCCGTTTGTTGAACGTTCTTGCAACCGCTACGCGAGATCTTTTGTAGAAAAACCAAAACGCACATCCGCCGCAGCCTGCATCACAGCACACCTCGTGAGATCCGCCGAAACACGGTGTGCGTGTTTTGCTCGAATCGTCAAAATCGGTTACTTAAACAATGGTCAACAGTAACTCTAACGCAGAAACAGACGCGCTAAGCTTTTTTAGTTAAGCTGCTGCGAGGAAAAAAAAGTTTTTGATCTACTTCGTTGCACGTGCGTCTAACACACACACACACACACACACATATATATATATATATATATATATATATATATATATATATATATATATATATATATATATATATGTGTGTGTGTGTGTGTGTGTGTGTGTGTGTGTGTGGTGTGTGAAGGAAAGAAGTGTTAATTTCAAGGGCTCGTTTTCTTGGTTATACACAATATTAATGCGTACTAACAGACAATAACGCCAAGGAAAGTATAGGGGATGTTTTTACTAGTAAATGTAAGGTAAATGTGAAGAAAGAAAAGTGGACGAATATATATATATATATATGTATATATATATATATATATTGTTTATTTTATTTTTCTTGCCAAATACTTCATCCAATACGTTCACTGCTTTGTATCATGCCTGCTTCATGCGCCGTTAATAATGCGCAATGAAAACAAGTCTCTTGTAATTGCTTGAACAGCTTGAATCGTGGTCGTATTGGGTGTTATTCAAAAAGATGAAAAACAAGAATAAACCAAGTTTAATAATAATAATAATAATATCTGGGGTTTAACGTCCCAAAACCACGATATGATTATGAGAGACGCCGCAGTGGAGGGCTCCGGAAATTTCGACTACCTGGGGTTGTTTAACGTGCACCTAAATCTAAGTACACGGGCCTCAAACATTTTCGCCTCCACCGAAAATGCAGCCGCCGCGGCCGGGATTCGATCCCGCGACCTTCGGGTCAGCAGCCGAGCGCCATAACCACTAGACCACCGTGGCGAGGCGAATAAACCAAGTTTACTGCGACGTGATCAGGAGCGCACCCTGGTAGGCGAGCGCTATTTATGCACTCCATTTCTTACAATTAGGGAAATAGATATTTTAAATGAAGACCATGAAACATATATTAAACGAACAGTCAAAGGTTTTCTTAGCGCAATAGAAAACCAGGCATTCAAACGAGAAGTGGTTTCTTTGGAAAACGAATAGAAACTTTTACAAAAAGTTTTCTACAAGCGTATCCGGTGACAATATCATGTCTGTAAAAGTGAGAAACTGGAAGCGGAGATCGTTTCTGCACGAATAGTATACCTTGTGTTTAAACAATGGAATTACGGCCCTAATGTCCGTCTTCAGCATGTAAGCCTTTCTCTTTTTATTCTTGGTCACCTATAATCTCGCGCGTTTCCTAGAGGCGTAGTTTGTGCAGGTGATGGTGGTGATGATGATGCAGCAGGCGGGGTTAGCCTGGCATACATAGCCGGCAATTTGCGCATTCAATCCAAACCTTTTATGCGACGGTCAAGTAAAGGCACACATTGCGCTCAGAAATGCCTACACGGTGGCTTTGTGGCGACACAGGGGCAACGTATCTCCCGACATCCTCAGAATTAACACGGCGAGCCTATGACCACTCCCACAACGCTAATCCCACTGTTGTCCGTCACCATCTCAAGAGGGCACGCTTGAGCATTCATCAATATGCGTCACGGCCGCTTGTCTGCACAAAGGCAGCGCCAATTTACAGCAAGGGCTATCTGGAAATAAATTACTCTCTAACGTAAGGAAGAGTTAACAGATGCGCCAATAAAATACAGTTTTTCGCAATGAAATAATGAATCCGAGCAAAACGATTCTTCCTGTGCCGACTTTTTCTCCCCCTCTTGGGTACGTCACAGATACACGGTCCGGTCAACACTGCGCTATCAAAGTCGCGCCACGTGTAATTTAAATAAATGAAAAAGCCAAGCTAAATATATAGAACACGGACTAAGAAAGCGCTCGTCTAGGCGCCGTCATCTTTCTTCGTGGTCTGGCATAGACTCCTTCGGCATTACTCAATAAAATTTTTTTTTTTTGTTTATGAGATAAAAGCAGGATTGTTTCAGTCAATGCCCTATACCAACCAAATCTCATGGAAAACGTTCTGAGCGGTATAAACAGACCCGCCGCTCCATCAAGTCACAGATTTTTACGGCAACTCGCTCGGGTATATCGTCTATTATTCATCGGTAAATACAGCATATTATGTCGTAAACGAGCGACGGACATAATCTACCAAGTTTCAAGAACTTGAAATTCTGCACGAGGGTCCACAACGGCCCTAATACAAAGGCAAAAAGCATATCCTTGCAAATCGGTGACGTCTCGTACCGGTCTTGCGCAAAATTGAGAATAAACGTTATGAATGTTATGATCCAATAATCAAACATCATATAATGAAATTAATAACAACAAAAGTTTTGAAGAATGCTCTATCTTTGAGGGCTATATAGCTGACGTGGTCTACCTATTTAGATCGGGGTAAATGTGTGCGTACACCTGTGGGCACGGGAAGGAATTCGTTTCATTCAGTGCACACTGCTCGCAGTGTGGCTCCGTCGCCTCCCCCTCTCACATATCATGGGACTGCAGCGAGGATCCAACCCCGTCTAATCTCCTGACCACTCCCTCGCCTGAGGCGTGGGAAAGTGTGCTCCGCAGTACGAACCTCGAAGTACGGGCATACAACGAGCCGAGGAGGTGGCGGCCAGGCACGACCTGACCGCCATCCCTCTGTGAAAATATTTTCACTTCAATAAAGTTGCTTCTCTCTCTCTCTCTTCCTATTTAGTAAAAAAAAAAAAACAGCGCGAACGAAAAGACAGCCTGCACAGCAATGACGATATATGGGTGACTAGGATTGAACTATATATATGCATAACCAACAAGCCAGAAGCCACCCTTGGAAACTTCCATTCTCTTTAGTTTCCGTTTGAAGTGGGTGAATATGTTTACATGTGAACCGCGTCGGGACTCAAGTCTTGTATACACTGCCTACTTTTGTAATTTATGTGAATGAAGCATTTGCCATGAACGACTATTAAAGACTACATCAGCGAATTTTCGCTAACTGTGAAGGCAATGTTTGCGTCGCGTTTCACCATGGCTGCCGCTGCTATGCACGCGTTCTAATGCCAGATACAGGCACAGTGTACGACACAGCCTATATAACGATGGAAGTTTCTCACGGTGTAACAAACAAAAAAAATGAGAAAGTGCATCTTAATTGGCGCTTTACTACTTCCTTCAGATTTATGCGCACGCGCGAGGCCGAAAACGTGTCAAGCTATGTTTCCTCTAGGCTTTCTGGTATGCGCAGCTATTTTCAGGACGCGCAACAGATTAAACATGCCAAGTTCTCAGCCGATTTTCAGGCGGTTTCCGCATTCCAAAATCATTCGTCGACACGTGCACTAATCTAACAAGCTTGCTCCCTTCTATCTATATAGACACAGGAAACCCTTCTGTACTACGGAACAAATACGATCATGCAACGGGCGTGCCACGAACAGCGCCAAACACGTAGCGACGGACGACGAGTTTGCCCTTAGAAAACGCAAGAAAAGTGACCAGACTGAAACAACTACTCCAGTTAACCGCAGCCTGCCTAACGTATATTGCTGCCCATATTGCAATGCAGATGGAATTCAACTTACATGGCCTGCCTTGAACCCAAGTTCATTGGTGTGCGCGACGACCAGCACCCCTACAGATGCTCGCTGCCAGGCGCTTCCATGCGTGGGCAGCCAGTGGCAGTCAAATTCTGAACCGCGCACACGTTAAGCTCCACATTGCTGGTGTCGTGATTTCGAGCCGGGAAGTGTTCCGTTATCAAGCTGTGCGCATGAAAGGCAGTGCCTGTGCAAGCAGTGGTCACCGACACACGTGATAGCGACGCATATAGGTAAAATCACTAAAAGGCCTGATTTGATGCACCTATACCTATCGCGCGTCGAAAAAGCATTCAGTGTGGTTTATCCATGCGAATTGTTTATACTGCAGGCTGCTTACACGTAAAAGCAGCAATGGCGCAAAGTAACGATGCAAGTCATTTCCGCTATTATGCCTCGGTAAGCTGCCGATAGACACGACATACTGAAGAGCGTTCGCGCCGGCGCAGCAAAAACTAAGTGATCACATGCGCAAACGTGTCATACTTGGGGAATCAGCGCGAAGAACGGGATACTCTTTCAAAATGAGATATTATTGTTATCTAAACAAAAAACATTGTACCGCGCATGTCCCCCTTCCTGTTCCGGTGCCAAGGTGCACTTGCACGGCCGCTGAATTGAAGACGCACACCGTACGCATGCATCCAGCGGCCGTGGTACTTGTATGCCGCCTGAAGGAAATCACTTGTTTGTTGGCCAGCGCTGTATTTTGTCCCTTCCTTTTTTGTGTCCTGTTCTTTGCGCTATTTCCCCGGCAAATTATGAACCAACCGGCCCAAATGTGCACCCTTCTGAAGAGCATGTACGTTGAACAGACATCAGTGAGTAAAGTAATAATATATGGAGTACGTGCCAAAACCACGATATGATTTTGAGGCACGCCGTAGAGGACGGCTCCGGAAATTTCGACCACCTGATGTCCCTTAAAGGGACCGACAACTGGACAGAACGTGTGATTAGATCCTGGTAGAAATGAAAAGGCCTTGAAATATAGTGACATATTCTAGCATACTTTTCGCGTTGTGAGTAGGATTTATATTTTTAATTCGTGCTTGAAAGTAACAAAAACCGGTATGTCGCGAAGCCTAGCGGAAGAGCCTTGAAGCAGGATTATGAAGACGGTCACTTTGCAGTACGCAGTCTGATGCTGTCATGCGCGCCATAATTGGTCCTCAAAGGTAGAGTATGTATATTATTATCTATTCCCGCTCTGTTCTGTGTTGCCTACGAGGTAAAAGGAGTTGCACGGTGAGGGTTGCTGGAGTTGCTGCCTTCGCGGCTGCTAGTGGCCCATGCAGAGCCGCGGCGCATGCGCGCGGAGTGCCCACATGCGCAGTAAACCGCCGCGCTCGAACACGAACCGCTCTCGCGCTCACTGTTTGCAGCATGGGTTGTCAAGTGTGTATAAGACTTCATATACGCCGCAGATAGAAAAATTCTGATTAAAAATGTTTCACGGCGTTTTCCACGTTAACGTTCCGCAGCTAGACACTGACCAGTTAGCCTTCCAATGCGCTAAAGAAAACAGGTGCCCTAAAAATTGGTTGTGAGTCCCTTAAATGTGCACTGACATCGCACAGTACATGGGCCACTAGCGTTTCGCCTGCATCGAGATGTGACCGGGACCGGACGGTCGGCTTTCGGGTCAGCAGTCGAGCACCGTAACCACAATACCACCGAGGCGGACAAAAGTGAGTACATGCAGTTGAAACTTGATTTCACAAATTGATGACAACGATGGAATTATTTCGTTAAATCAGGAAGTTCGTAAAATCGAGAGAGGGATTTTTCTGCCCTTCGAAATTTAACTGCAACATAGCGACAACCGAAAACTACGGCGGTGTTGTGTTTGCTGCTAACCTATGCCTGCGCGCGTGATAAGTCCGTGAAGGTGGCCTGGACATGCAGCCTTGCATGTCCGGGCGATGCAGGCCAAGTAGACGGTCACGTGAAGCTGCGACAGGCTACCGATATATGCAAAGGCGTGGTGAGCCCATGCAGTGATTGCGCGAGTAAGCGAGATGACGATCAGTTCCACCTGGCGCATAAACAATGAAATAACGAAATCACCCTCCGTAGTGTTCCTTTGGTAGTTTTTACGGGGATACTAAATCACCGCCAGAGCGCTAGCGACTGTTGAGTGCATGTTACGTGCGTGGGTGTGGCATGCAACCACATCAAAATAAAACTAGAGTCGCGACTACGCCGGTGAGGTGACTTAACGCGATAGCGTTAGAGCGCCTGTTCAAAGAAAAATCTGTGTAGAAATTAGAAAGAAATCGGCGCTTTTCTTTTTACTATTTCAGGAAAAAGCTTGGTGCCAAGATAGTTTAGTTAATTCGGGTTGACGACAATATTATACCTGCCAAGTTTGGAGAAACGGAATCCTGGAGATCTACTCAACGGGGGAGTGGGTACTGCGATAGCAATTATATGGACACTGTCAGCGGGATTTTGCGGTCGCCGCTGATCTGTACAGAGTCCAAACCAATAACATCGCTTGGGCACCGTCTGTTTCACGTGCGAGTAAAAGTGCGCTAGCGCTAGGGACGAACGCGGTTGAAGCAGAGATGAAACGACCCGGCCGTCACCGTTGCGCGAAGGGCACATGCAACAACATCGCTCCGCGTGCGAGGCCTGTCGTCGCTTGCTTACCAGTTATTTCGTCGGGCAAGGGACCGTAAGGGGCGCCGTTGAGACGGGGACGGTCGCAAGCTCTGGCGAACACGCTATCTCGACAGACATCGGTAACAGCTATCCTTTTAAGTGCTGGGCTCTCCACTTAAAGCAGTAGTGACACAAAATTTTGAAGGCGAGATAACTTGTGAGATAGATTTGTGTGTACACAAACGCATCATCTACGAAATATTAACGGCTGATATAACCTATAACACATTTAGGGTCAATTTTTAAATTGCGTGTAGCGCATCTGTACGCGAAACGTCCCACCTCGCGTCACCGTGACGCATGGGGCGCGCAATGCATTGGACGCGCGGGGCAAAGCTGGATTTCCGGGAGATTTTGCTATGACCCGTACAACCGGGAGAAACGTTCAAAATCCGGGAGTCTCCCTGGTAATCCGGGAGACTTGGCAGGTATGCAATAGTGAACCGTATGGGTACCTGCTGGGGAATGGAAATTTATTCCTTAGATCGGGAACTTCGTAAAATCGGGTTTCGTTAAATCCGAGTTTTAACTGCATACCAATAGCGCTTGTACACAAATCACAGCTAGGGATATGATTTCGCTAAGAAAAAGATAAATCAAGCAAGATGTGGTCGACGGAGCAAGTCTTCTGATCTCTATTTTAGATGACGATGTCGTGAATCGAGTGAGAAGTTGATAGGAGCCCGCCTCCGAAGACAGCCCCGACGTGTTCGCCTACAGCGGTTCCACGAGGCGCGCCGCCACGCTTGCGTGAAGTGCATGAATGGGGTCTAGTCCTTAAAGAAAATTGCGTGCCAAGACAGTTCAGCGCGCGCCTCGGAGCAAGTGGAGAGAAGCAAAATAAAATGCCAGGGTAGGGTTTCGAATGGAGGGCGCGAGACGCCGGCAGACCTCGCCGCGCACGTAATGGACTTCATTAGACACAGCTGGCCTGGTCGCTGCACTGCCCCTCCCCCCTACACAATGCGTCGCTCGACGCATCATGACAGCGCTTAGACGAAATGCAGCCAGAGAGATAACAGTAATTACACGAAAATTCACGTGGCGTTCCGACCCCATTAGGACAACACGCATACGAACGCGACAAACGGACAAAAGACGGCGGTCAGCCAAAGAGTAATGAAACACCTCAGCACCCGCTCCTATCGCGCGGTATGCTAATGGTGGTCCTTTGAAATAGGCCGAGACAGCGGTCATGTCAAAGAGACACCGAGTGCGTGTGCAGGACAGCACGATGCGGTACACGGGCAGTTCGGCGCTGGATACCTTAATGTAAAAAATAGAGAACAAGAAAAAAGTAAAGGTTGTTAAGCTGCAGGGCAGTTCGAGCATGCGTACAACTCATTCAACGAAAAAAAAAAAAAAAACAGACAGACAGACAGAGAGAAGAAAACCCGACGCGAAGGGAGAATCGCAGCACGATTCTCTAGCCTGCTCGAGCACGGACTGACCAGCGTGGTCTACGGGTCGCACGCGGCACCAAAAATGAAGTTCGCGAGGCGACCCACAGCAAGAAGGTGGCTCAGTCAGCCGAGGCGCCCGAGGGCCCACGCGCCAGTGGCACGCATCCGTCGCCGCCACAGGAAACAACGCGCGCGTTTTGCCGACGCGGACCCAGAACTGGTTTTCGCGAACGTGTCCACCGGCCCCGCCCCGCCAGGAGGGGGCTCCTCTTCGATGAGCGCTGCGCTCCTTCCGGCATCCGTCACTGATGGCGCGTGCCCCGCAGCACCGGTCGTGTGCGTGAGGCACCGCAGGAAACTGCGAAATCGTAAACACGCCGCGAGACCACCCCAGCGTCGCCCTGAAGGGTGCAGTGATTCTCGTGAAGAGGAGAGCGGGTTGCGTTGAGCCAGGAGCGCCGCCCCATTAGGCGCAATGCGCAACAGATTTAATAACAGGTGACGCGCAACTCAGACCGATCACCACCGGCACCGAAGAAGGACCTTTGACTCCGGTATAACCTGACGCCCGCAATACGACATTAGCACCACAAATCGCATGCATCTGGCAACGCAAGAACACGCCTGATTGCGGGAAGCAACACAAAAATGGCATCGTGGTGGCAAGCAGGCAACCCCCCGAGCGAGCACGCCTACTCTGGGACCAAAGGGCATTTCAGGTTCTTCTACACATTTATATCGAACACCGACGCTTATAACTGCCGAGGTCAAGCGTTGTTGGTCAAGGTGAAGCATTCGCTAAAACCGGCCGAGTTTGCCCCACAAAGTTCGCGGAAATTCGGATCGCCAAGATTTTAGTGTGTCAAATCAGAGGGGAGAAGACCGCATACTTTTGCTATGTGCACTGTCACGACCCGTATTATTTGCGGAAAGCAAACAGGTATGGCACGCGAACAGCAAAGAAATCGAATGCGGCATACCAGGAAAAAAGCAAAAAAAAAAGTTTTTCAGCTTACTTCGACAGTGCGGAGTAGCACGATAAATGCTTTACTGTTCGATGCAGCAGTAAAGCCAGAAATGGCATACGTGCATCGTGCCGACATAGGTCAATTAGCGTTGGTAGGGCAGTGTGGTGCATAATAAAATTCACTAATCAGTGCCTCAATTTAAGGTTTCAAAGATGGACGCCAATCGGTCTTTGCGTCGTTTCTCTCTCTGACGAATATAATGGCTGCTCGGCGCAATCGCATCGCTCATTTTCCTTCCACAATTCTTTTTTGAGAACAGCGCACGGAATCGGCTTAGGATACACAAGTATAGAATCAGCTACTGGGCCATGAACAGAGCCACAACACTGTATTGTACGTAGAACGTATAACGAACTTTTGTCTACGCGTTATTCAATTGACTGAAGCAGCGCAATACGGTGCCTCGATGTAACCTTCGCCCGACGAAGATATCGAAACACCCAGAAGCGTAAACGTCTCAAGGCGACACCTGCGTCCTGCTGAAAAACGCTGAAGGGGTCCAGGTCCATCGGAATATAACTTAATTCACCGGGAATCAAACGCGCGACCTAAAGCACTGGTGGGTCCATATTTTCAGCCCCCTATTGGCAATACCGTCTAAGGGTGAATAAAAAAAAAAGCGTACTACTCCCACACAGCTCAATAATGACGACGCTGCCACTATTAAAAATTTTCCAAGAAATGTTGCGCCCACTTGATCTATGGAACGAAATTCGAAAGCTATTGACAAATGAGCAGAGAAGTGGATAACCTTGATGCAGTTTGCATTTGCACAATGAAGGGCGCACATTCCACGCCGCATTGAAGTATGGGTAAATATCGTTCAAAAGTGTGAAATGTTTCACGCGATATCGCACTCGGGACATCGCAGGAGGTACAACTGTTTTTTTGGTCATTCTACGCGTCAGCTTCTTCATGATGCAGGTGAGCTAACGAACTTTCCAAAGAATTTACTCGTGCGACGTGAACAAGGAATCTAACAACGCGGCACACCCAAAACAGGCTGCGGTGGTAAACTTACTTTTTTCTTTCTTTGATATAAAAATAATGGGTTTAAACATGTTTTTTTTTAAACGTCGCTGATTTTTCCTACTCTGTCTCCCCAATATCGACTGAATAAGCCAATGGCAACACCGAGTCTTTTTACTAGACTCTCGCAAATGCAAATATCGCGGTTATCGGTGCACTTGAATCGGGTGGAAAGTTGAGTATAGAGCCGTCAGTCGCAGCTCAGCAAAAATAAATAAAAACGCAGTACAAAATTGCCACGAGTCAGGTTAACCATTATCGTCGACGTTTGCCTCAACTTGAGTCAGCGCTGACGCATTAGTACGAAAGCCAGCGCTGACGCATGAGTACGAAAGCTTTCCGAAGCTGAGCGAGAAGCAATCTTTGCAGCAGCGTATATTGTATGGCTGATGTTATCGAAGTGCATGCACTTAAGCAAAACATAATCCGCAGGCCGCACCTTGTACAGGTTATGCTTTTTGTTTATTATCTCTTCGAACTTAAGCTTCTTCAGCGCGCCCCTGCCTTTAGCTATGCTATTTCTATTGGTCAGTGCAGCATGACTCACATAAACTCTGCCTCAGCTATTCTGCTGCGGGTTCTCTGTTATACAAAGCAAAAAAAAAAGTTAACAATAAACAAATGATTAAAACGTGATTGCAAAGATGACGCTTAAACTTAACTGTGAATATTATTTCGCATCATTATCGTTTACTTTTTGTCCGGTAGCTTGCAGCATGTTTTTTTCGAATGCTGGAAAAGCGTCTCCGTTTACTCACAGCCGCGGTTTTCTTACACCGTGCTCAGAGCTGTGCGCTTTAAAGGGACACTAAAGTGAAACAACGAATCGGTTTAGAATGATGAATCGTGCTCTGAAAACACTAATGTCGTCAATTTCACCATCACAGGCATATTTACGGAGGACAAATTAGCGCCGAAATCTCCGCGCGCGACGTCACGGATTTCAAAGTGTGTTTTTCGTATTTTGGTCACATTGGTTCAACGAAACTCCCGAAACTTGGTACGTTAAGTCTGGCAAACTCAGAGGTCAATTTCCTTAATTTTTACCGATTAGGAACTACGTAGGCCCTAGTAGACGCCGTCAAAAATCTATGACGTCTCGGCGACCTCGTACGGGAACTTAAATGTGGCGTCGCCACCCGCATTTTGTTTTTGCGCCTTTTCTGGCTTATCAAACGTCTTCTCGCGGAAAGTGTGGTATTTTTGGTATTGCGAAAGAGTACTTTACCAATACGAGAAAAATCGTCTTTCTCTTTAGTGTACCCTTAAATCTCTTGCGTGTCTTATCAAATGAGTTCAACCTCAAGCAGTGGAACATTCCCAAATTTGCGAAACAGTTTCACTGCATGGCGGATATTTATTCTGTTGTCATCAAGCTGCGAGAATTTTGCGCAACGCTAGGCGGTTCCTAGTACGAGGCCGATGCATGCATCAACTCTCGCATGCACCTTCCACGCCTAGCTTGTCACCACTGCATCTAATCTAATCTGCCCTAAAAACACGGGTTCGATCCCGGCCGCGGTGGTCACATTTCGATGGAGGCGAAACGCCAGATGCCTGTGTACTGTGCGATGTCGGTGCACCTCCACTTTACGGCGTCTCTCACGGCATAAGACGCTTTGGGATGTTAAACCCCGCAAACCAACCAGCTTCTTGCAAGTGAAGCTAATGAACATTCTGTTAACTGACGAATTTTCGCTTAGAAGTCAGGCAGCACTGCTATAGTTAAAGGAGAGTTGCTGTGCAGGTTTAACAAGCCGTAACGTTTGTGATTTATACATAATTACGTCAGTAAACTGCAGGAAAATGTTGGATGATGAAATCGGCAGATAAATACTTCCAAGACGCTACAAGAACCAGTACACATCGCACGAAGACTGCAAAGAAAAAAAAAAGCTTGATCGACCACGCTACGGGCGAAGGACCGGTTGTCAAGTAAACAAGTAGACCAGGTGGGCGTTCATCAACGCATGAAATGGCTCAAGAAGGGTGCCCAGAACAACCGCGTCACTAGCAGCATCTCCAAGTGCCTATCCGCTCAAGGTCGCAAGGCCAAAACGGCGGCGCCGGTGTGCGCTTTCGTCATTGTTTCATCTCGCTTTCCGTGCCTACACGGCCCGCCGCTCCTCACCCGTGCGTCCGGGTGTATGCGGCCCCCGCGCTGCCTCGCGCACCATTCACGTTACCCCACGCCCAAGGCGACCGCGCAGGCACGGCTGTATTTGGATGTGACCCTGCGTAGGAACCGCCACCGCCTGCACGAGCAAGCGACCGTGATTCACAACGGTGGTGCGGACGGCGCGCATCCTACGGCGCACGAATGTGTCTGCGTAGGGGCAGCCCAGCCGCTGTACGGGCGTAGGCATCTGCCGGCAGCTCGCAAGTACAGCTAATTCTCTGATTACAGCGTGCTGCCAGGCCGCAAGTGGGTTGACGGTGGCACGCTTACGCACAGCGCGGGCAGACTGCAAGACGTAAACCCGCACTTGGGCTTCGCCGGGCTCTGTTCGGCAGCAGGATCAAAACGACAAATTGCCGGTGGATTGCATTCATTTGACAGAAACAGCATCGCAAGCTTGGACGCGCCAGACGGACTGACACAAACAAGCAAGACTGCACGTGTCCACGCCCGTAATGACTGTGGCTCTGTGTAGTTGTAATTACAGCATCGGTAGTGCGCTTCTAAAGAAACATCGTTCGCGCGTAGTGCATTTCCGTGGTACGCACACTGAGGTAGTAACTCAAGGCGCAACAACGCAGCGGGGTGCTGTCATCCACGGGTAGCCAACAGCCCGAAACGTTTTTTTGCCTCTGATAAGACAAATTACTGCAATGTCACCACTTACATTAAGGAGCACGGGTCTCCAAGTCAAGCTACCAGGCCAGTCTGTCGAGTTTCCGAGCAGCGAGACCTGAAATAGAGGGAGGACAAAATCCTGGGGAAATGGGTCATGCTTACAAAAGTAATCAACAGTGACCCAACAAGATAATCCTAGTCCGGAGCCAACATTTAAACTGTCTTCATTGTCTACTCTGTCGAAGACAAGTCCCCTTGTTGAAGTTTGGCTGAGAATTTTCTTAACACTGTTGATAACAGACTGTATATCTTCCTTGTTGTTTGGATGCGCTGAGCGAGACACTTAAAGAAACGCAGGGAGTCGGCCTTGGCTACAAAACAGGAGGTCGAGACAATTGTGGACATACTGAACGTGCAGTGTGCGCACGACTTTAGTGAGCATGTGTTGAAGGGCACGCATCTACAGTGACATTATCACTTCGTGCAGCTTTAGAGCTGATCGTCTACACAAAATATACGACAAATGACAGCAGTAAAAGTGGGTGACAAGGAAAAAACTGCCCGACCCAAAGATGAGCCTGTGGCAAAGACCTGTGGCATCAGCGGCATGCCCTTGACAAAAAACGAATTTTGCATTATCGAACAAACAACGGTAAGTAGAAAGGGTCACGGGAATGAAAAACAAGTCAATGAATGAACCACCACGTCTGTCAAATACATTTCCCAAAGAGCCGTGTTCATGCGATCACATCGTAATAAAAGCTATCGGCAGTGAAGCCCACACATTTGTCTCCACCACAAGCGACATTGGGTCTATAGCACCAAGACGAGGCTACCTAAGGAAGACGACTCCAAGGTGCCCTTGTACACGTTTACAGGTCCGCGCATACGAAATTAATGATAACATCAGATCATCGTGACCTCGTGGAATAGCGTCACCCAACGTGGTAGCGTAGGGATGGTAGCACGTCCGGTTGGCAGAGAAAAATGATCGAAACGGCTTGACACTGCAGTACAGATGGCCGACAGAAGATTACCAAATAAGAACACAACATGGGCAGTTAGAGCTACGAAAACACGACAGTACGTAATTTGAAAGAAGTCCCTCCTTGCAACCAAAAAATGCGATGCTACTTCGAGACGATTCGGCGATGCGCCAAGGAAATAAGCGTTAAAAAATAAATAGGCTCACCTTTCAAATCTTGTACCCGAGAAAGAGCTCAATTATAGTCCAGTAGCGACTACGTATACACGCTGACAACCTACACTGATCTGTCAAGGTAGCATTTCGGCGCACCAGTAGTTGGTTCACGAACACGGCACATATACACACACCGCCGCCTTCGCCCTGCGTGCGCAAGCCGACTGACAAGCTCTAGATCGGCTGCACGGTTCGCAGCTTCCTAAACTGGTAAAAACCAACGCCACCGGTGCTGGCGCCATCTAGCGCGCACGTTTAGAAGCAGGTCACCGCGACACCTGTCGTTGAGAATAGGAACAAAACGGTAAGGTGAGATTGGCATCCTAAAACCAGTGACGTTTCGGATTTGCTCTCACGGGCTGGTGCAATCAATGACATTTGCGTGCTTGGCATCCCGACTCGTTGTGACTAATTTCACGAGCTGTTCGACTGGTGATAGTGTCGAATTTAATACGAATATTCCAAAAAAGCGGATATATCCAGTTGAACATGCGATGGTTTTCTGCTTATCCAAGTTAAAGACAGAGGGGAGGGGACGCGGGAATGAAACGGGCCGAAAAAAAAAATGAATTTTATCAAACTGGCTTCTGTAACGCTGCTCTTTCAACCGGATATGTTGCAAATGAGCAAGACTCGAAATATCACAGTATTTCCTGATTGGCTCGGCAACCGCTCGGGCACTTCAAAGCAGTTCATTGCTTCAGCCAGACAGGCTTCATAATCGATTACAGCAGGATGGGGTTCAGCACTTCAATTCGAAGCAGAAGGATTATATTTACGTTCGAAATTTCGCACCCCTGTTTCAATATTTTTGCCTGTAGTGGCGCCTAACACGGAGCATGCTTCACCGCACTACGCGTGCCAGACAAGCGTATTCGGAGGCGTGCGGATCCCTCTCACCCGATGCCCGAGGACCGTGCAAAGTCCAGAAAACACGAGCTCACGTTAGCAGCACGGCCTTCCTAGTAAGATAAACGCAATAACATACCCCACCCCGCAAATCGGAGCTTCGGAGGAGGCACGGATGCCTCTACTTTGGACCCCTCCCCCTCGCCGAGGGAATGTCTGGCATGTGAAGCGCGGCGAAGCACCACGATAGGCGTCTGGAGACGGAACCTCGCAGACACTCGCACAGTTCCAGGGGCGGCGCCAGTGAGGGGCACGGGGCGGGACGAGGGGGGGGGGGGGGGCTGGAGCAACCCCAGAATTCTCGCCTGCCCCCCCCCCCCCCTCCTTTTGCCCCCCAAGAGCGCCTAAAAGCTCACCCAAGGTACAGTATGAAACAAACAAAATGTCAAGTTTCTGCCATGATTTGAAGGCAGGTGCATGACAGCAGCGCTGCCTATACAAATGACGACCTTGTCTCGGCATAACAGTTTATTGTAGGAAATTTCTTCTCACAAGCGATTGCCCTCTCGCCTGTGATAAACAGGCACTTGAAATATACAGTGCGAACAGGCGCACAAAAAAAAAAAAAAAACGGCCCCGACTGATATAGATTTAAAAATGGTCTACAATTTACAGTTCGGTCTGCTTGCGTGAACCAGCAGGTTCGTGCCTCGGATGCAAGAGCCTCTTTTTGAGGCGCCTTCCCCTCACATAACCCTTCCGCGGAGAATAAGCCTCGCCCTGCTAGGGTCGCATAACCGCGAGCGCTGGGTAACTTAAGACAGCACGCACATACCCCAGCAGGATACTCGTCGATAAGCGGAATAGAACACAGGCGCAGCAAACAGCGCGGGTTTGAAACCTTAGATGTTCATATACGGAGCCGATTCCAACACCTTTTCATGCGAACTCTGCTCGGCAACTGGGTAAAGTTGAACCTTGGCCATGCGGAGATCACAGGCGCATCACTGAAGAGCAGTATAAACGAAGCCAGAACACAGCACGCGGGATGCGCGTGTCGTCTTTCGGCGGCGCCATAGCGGCACGCCCAATAAACAAAGCGTACAAACTGCCGCTGGGTGTGTCCAGATAAGATCGAACACGAGGTCCCGGTCACCATTCCCGATTGTGATGAAATTTACTGTAGCCCTAGGCATTACACCCAGAACAATGGTTTCGCAGTTAGTTTTGTGAAAAAAAAATTTTGTTCGCCTGAAAAAAAAATATACAAATTTCGGCCGCAAGAAACGCTTTTCCGCCAATTTCGCGATTTCTGAATTTTGAGCGCACCTAGGGAAAAAACGGTGCACTCCTTCGTCACAATATTTATTCCCCCTAAAGAACAAGTGAAATACAATCTTATTAGTTTATTATTTCCCTTGCTTGTCGAAGCACCTTTGAAGAAAAATATCACAAACTTGGCAAATCGCACAAAATACCTGTATTTCAGGAATTTATTGCTGCAAGCAAGTTAGAGTGAGGATAATAAAAATCGGTACGTAATAACTTTGATACTTTCGCTCTCGTTTAAAATAATTTTCGTGCTTTTATCGCGCTCCGTTTTACTTGATAATTGGGCTGAAACGTAAGTGATTTACCAAAAACGCCGAATTTTGAAAATGTTTTTCTCGAAAAGGCCATTTTTAATTTTTTTTAAATCCCTCTGATTGAAGTCAAGGACGTCATCTACCAAAGTGTAGAAAAAAAACGTTCCATTATTTTTGTTGCTAGCAAGTTATAGTGCGTCAAATGTGACCATGCCAGCCTAGCGGCCGCGTCGTTCGTTATGGGCTGAAACTCGGATATAAGTTGCTAAAAATACTTGTACGTGTCATAATCACAAATCAGCAGCTCCACACCAACAAATGCGTAGCCCGGTGTCATGGTTCAACAAGCTTTGTCTTGGGATCAGCCGCTTGACAAACCCGCAGCAGCGGCCGCTCGATGCTGCGGGCACTCACATTACATGAGTGCCGCTTCGACTGCGGATGAGCTCCGCTTGCGCGCCAAACTACGCTCAGAGGCTCAGAGGAAAAACGAGAGAATGAATGCATCACTGCGAAAGTTAAAGGCCGTTAAGTGCCAACAAATGACATAATATGCAACGAAAACTCTGCCGTCAATTTGCACTGCACCGTGATGAAAACTGAAGAACAAACAAGTGGAATATCTTCATCCGCCTTCTTCGCAGGGACTACCTCCTTTGCCTCAGGCTGCTCAAAGTTACCTTTGGGCTGCTGTTTGGATGGGCTGCGGGAACTGCCACGTGCGAAGTAACAAGAGGCCACAGAAGACTTGTTCTTCGTCATGCTAAAGGCGAGCTATTTATATTCACCATTTGCCGGTGGCGGTACTCAGAGATGAGTGGAACATCAGCGTGTTTTTGTTATCACTAGAGAGATGGCGCGAAGGGCTCGAAGAGCGCGCTCTAAAGGTCGTCGCGCCACGCGGATGAGCGCGCACCTCTACAGGGCGTGGTCGCTCATGCGCGGCTTATCTCGTGATGGCGTTGGTGTGTACGTCTTGTGCTCTCACTGCAAGTTTGCGTTGAGAGCACGAAGGTCACTTCGCTCACTGCAGCGGCCGCTTTTGCGGAAGGAGCGCGCTGCTCACACAGAAATAAGTTACAGCTGTGACAGTTAGTTCGCGCTCGATCATCCTATGTATGTTCGTTCCGTGCGCCCTTTCTGCTTGAGCAGCGTGTTGCAATTTGGAGCTGCTTGCCGTTCTTCGCGTGACATTACATTTTGTTGATGTAGCATTCATTCCTTCGCGCTTGGGGCGAAAGAATGCACAATAAATGCTCAACTACGTCTGTGAAAACACGTTTCACTTTCGTGTTATATGACAGAGGGATCAGCCATGAGTTTTTCTTTTCTCTATCTTACCTCCTCTCCTTCTTTTTTTCACTTCCATTTCTTTCTTTACCTAGTTATTTCTTGCATTTCTCTCTCTCTCTTTATTTGTCGCTTCCTCTTTATTTATTTCTCTCTCTTTCTTTGATTCTCTCACTCTTTTTTTCTTTCTGTCTTTCTTCCCTTTCTTTCTCGCAATTTCTCGCTTTCTCTTTCTTTATATGCTATGTTTTACCCTCTCCCCTCTTCCTTTCCCCCCTTCTCACCCTTACTTTCCTTTGCAATCCCCTTGCCTATACTATACAAGGCTATGCTGTGCTCTCCTAAGGTGCCTGGATAGCCGCGAGTGGTTACGACGATCGCCTTCGGATCGCGGGTACGCGGATTCGAATCGCCAAGAAATTTTTTTCGCCAAGCATTTCTTTTTCTTCCATCATCTCTCTCTTTCTCTCTATCTTTCTCTCTCTCTATCTCTCTGTACTGGTTCTCTCGCCCAGAGTGTCGGAACGGAACGAAAACCGAAAACGAAAAACGAAAAAAAAAACGATATTTTTGACCGGAACGAAAACGTAACCGAAACGTTATTTATTATTTCGTTCCGGAGTGAAACCGAAATTCTTTCAATCGTTTTTCGGTTCACGAGAAAATTTCGCAATCCAGAACAACTGAGCTCATGCAATGTGAGCATATCTCAGGGTATAGTATTAGCGCGTACCCAAGACAGGAAATCCAAAGCAAAGATATGTTGAAATTGTGCGAAAAACGAGAGCAGTGGCAACCAGATATGTTCATATTAACGCAAGTGGACTTCTGCGCGCCTGTCAAGCAGGCTAAAGTGGAGAGGGCATTGTCGGCGCTGAACTTTGTTACAGAGAAAGCTGTTATGAGATCACGACAGCCGATTTTGGCTCCATAGTTGTCCGCAGCCGCCGGTGTACGTGACCGCTATCGCGCGGTATAAGAAAAAATTAAATGAGAAACAAATTTCTAGGATCCGCGCCCTCTGCGTGGCAGTCGGGTCTTCCACCACAGTATCACGCTGGTGCTAACTCCATCGCAAAAATACTCTACACAGGCGTCATGTCGGGCAAGGACTCGCGTTAACATATGTAATATAGGGGTGGCAGAAGAGTAAAATAACAACCAGTCATCACACAATGCTAATAGCGCAACGAGTGTGTGGTTTAATGCTTCCCACCAATGTTGCGGAGTTACCACTCCGGAATTGGAATGACTCCGGAATCTTCAACATTTTCGCGACCCCACAATGGAATGGGGACAACGCTCGGAAGAATGGAATGGGAATGAAATTAAGTCTTTTTCTGAAAATAGAGGACGTTTTCGTCTACGTGCTGTTTTTCAAGCTTCAAACGTTAGTAAGTCAGAGCCTCGCAAGTTAACACTAAAGCAGTATTTTTAAAATGGCTTAGCTGATTACAAGCACGGTACATTCATAAGCAACGCGCCTGCTACAAACGGAGGCATAAGATAGTGTGCAAACAAATGCATTATCCCAGCAGATACCGAAGGGAGAAACAAATTACCCCTGCGCGTTGGTTCCCATTGATACCCCCACCCGAAAGTGGCGAATACTCTATGCACAGCCTGATCTTTATCTCACGAGCAGTTTAGTACCTGACACACGTAAATAACCTTTGCGACAAGGAAGACACTGCATACCTGCGCACGGGCGAACACAGAAAGTTCTCCTCACCCCATCCATGCTTGCGAGGCGCGCTTGACAAGCGTTAAGTGCTGACGGGCAGTGCGGCCCAGTGTTCCGTATTCGATGCAAAGGTGCTTTTGTCAGCATAAAAATACGCTATGACGTCATTTTAGCATCAACAGATTTAAGCTTAAACAATATTGAAACACCACCATTCGTTCAAACATGTTGACCACGCAAATACTATCGGTAGCGGGAGAACTTCCCCTATGGGAATTAGTAGGGTGGTTGTACTGCGCGAGATATGTCACCAAGCTACTATTCCTCGACCTTGGTAACGTGTTTTGCGTACTTTTGCAGTTCTTAATGCATGTGATGACATCAGCTTTATGGGGCGTTCATTCTTAACTCGATAAAACTATCAAGATGCCTTTCCTATGTTGAGGAATTACAGGAATGGAATCGGACTGCCAGGCCATTCCCTGAGTGCCAATGGGCTAAGCTTTTTTCATTCCGAGGAATTGAAAAGAATGGAATTGCGGCAAGTTCTAATTCCCCGGAATGGAATTAGAATCGAATGGAGGCGCCCATTCCGCAACACTCCTTCCCAACCACTGCAAAGTGCTCAGCCATAATTCTTCACTATCAGCCACAGCACAAAGTGCAGATAATGCCTTACAGATGTGTAGCGGGTACCGCGATTCTCCGAAGAATGAAGAAAAAGGGCATAGTGGGAACTTCGCTACTTCAGAAAAATTGCGACGATTTATGACGTAGTGGGTACGTTGCATGTTTACTTGTATTAGTTGCCCCAAGAGATAACAACGGGCTCTACAAAGTCCGCTCTTCTAGCTTTTGCTGCGACTTGCTGCGTGTTTCACGCAGGCCTGGCGATCTTTTTATCAGAACAGCGGTCTCGCACATCAGAGAGTACACTCAATGACGTGCTGCTTCTGAGATCGTGCTCACTCCCTTGACACAAAGAATTAAGCCAACTAAAAAAATTCGTATTTTTCTTGTGAGAAAATAAATACTATGACTTTGAAATGAATACTGGTTTTGGTAGGAATACGTGGTTCACTTACTTCCGCTCCTCTGAAGAACGTGTTTTACCCTTGTCCCACTTTCTTAAAGGGACACTAAAGAGAAACAATGAATTGGTTTTGATTGATAAAGTGTGCTCGGAGAACTCTTGTGTTGTTTATTTCACCACCATATTATATAGGTTTATTATTAGAGGAGAAAACCAAGTTCAATGTTTCATTTTCAAATTTCGCGCCGAACTTTGTAATTGGTGACGTAAAACATTTCAAAGAGCATTTAACATATTTTGGCGCCACTGGCCCGACGAAATTTCCACAAAATCGTTATGTCAAGTCTCTGGCCCCCTCACAGGACAATGTACTTCGATTTAACTGGTTCGGAACTACGTGGGCCCAAGCAGGCGCCGTCAAAGATACGTGACGTCACGGCAAATGGTGCGGGAATTCCAAGGTGGCGTCGCCACCTGTATTTTCGTTTTGCGAGTTTTCTCGCTTATTAAGCGTCTTCTCGCAGCAAGCGTGGTGTTTTTGGTATCGTGGAAGACTATTTACTAATGCGAGAAAAATCGTTTTGCTCTTTAGTGTCCCTTTAAGAGGAGAGCAAGTAACTACATCACAAATCCAATGTTTTGTTTTTAATAATTGCTTTACCTTTTTCATACTTTCTTTTTTTATACAAAGAAAAAAAACCGTTACGAACCGTTACGGAACTTTTTTTTTTTTTCGTTCCGGAATAGAAACGAAACGGAACTTTTTGCGGTGAAACGAAACTAAAACCGAAACGAAAAACATTTCCTTCCGACACCCTGCTCTCGCCCATCAGAGTTATTGCATCTCACTCCGGACAAATCGGCGCACGTGTTCTGGGAGCGAAGCAGAAGACGAAGACGACGAAGAGGAAGAGATCGCGTGCACCTAATTTATCGAGTACCAACCAACCAACCAATACAGACGTTCTATTCGATGATTCCCAGGCATGTACGGCTGGTTCGATTAGTGTGGGTATCAGGCCATAGAGGGCTAGCACTCAATGAATATGCGGATGCACTGGCAATATCCAATAGCCAAAGTACTGAGGAACCAACCAACCAACCAACTTTAAGAAGTTGTACTGTTAATGCGTAACGCATAAAATATTCATTTTTAAAACTGTTTCCTTCAGAAAGTGAATTAATTCTTTAAGAAAGGCACCGTCTGATTCATGGCCTATCCCCCGAAGTGGGTTGCGCAAAATGTCTAAGGAACAACAACAACAACAACAATTGCTGTTCGCACTACCCGGCGCGACGAAAAGCTTAAACAGCTCTACACTTAAAACGTTCCAAACCGACGAATAGACAGTTGGAGTTGAAGACGACTAAGGGCGCACGGTGCACGGGCGCAAGGTGAACGGGTGCAAGGGGCACGCTCAGTTTCTGCCGCTGCTAGTAGCGATCATACGTCTGGGTCCGGGTCTGACCACTGTTGTTCCGCTAGTGCCTAACGCCTGGACGTTCATGAAGACCACGCGGTGCGTGATGCAGCGTGGGGCCCTGGTCTTTTACAGGGATTTCGCCCTTCAGAGAGTCCAACGTAAAAGCGGCGGTCGAGCTCCCTGGTCCATCATGTCGGGGCAACGACGCCGTTCCGACGAACGCTCTTCCCTTGGGGCACCGTGGGGCGGCTTCCTGCGCAAGTGCGCCGCGTGCCTGGCCGGCAACTGTTCCAGACTGTGCCCGTCAGCTTTTTCGGCTTTTTTCGAGCTTGCTCTACCATCAGATCATTTCGAGCCATCGCCGGGTGAACCACGGCAAGTTGAGCTCGGCCGATGTCTGCTTCCTCCTCGCAGAGCTCTCCCTATGGAACGTGTTGCTGCAGGTCATCAGCTTCGAGCTACGCGAGGTTAGTCCTCGACATTTGGTCTTAACGCGCCCGCAGATACTCGTGGTTGGTGTCGCGGACAATATGAAGAGCAGGCACTCGTTCGTGCTAGTTCACTGGCTAGTCATGGAGCATATCTGCATTGAGTTCGACCGTCTTGGGCAGTAACATTATCTGCTCAATGACAACATGAACAGAGTAGTGATGCAGAACTATCGGTAAAATGATTATCGGTAGCATCGATAGATTTTTTGAAACTACCGATAGTGTAAACAGACTATCGATAGTACTACTATTGACAAACTATCGATAGTGCAATCAGTAGTATCATCGTTAACATGATCATTAATATTACTAGCGATATTACTGCCACGCGTGTTTACTGCTTTATTTTGATGTATTCGGGTTTCACCCACAAAGACTGTTAGCAACGCTTGACGCAGACCATGCGGAAGCTTCACGATTGTTTGAGATCATTCTGTTAAGATTACGCGCCGGACGTGAATAGTCAAGTTTATTCGAGAGCTTACGCAAGCACCAGCGATAACGCTGGAAGGTTTGATGACTGTTGTATAAAAGACGACGCGTTCCACCGATGATCAGATTACTCGACGGCCGACGACTGTCCTCGCCGCTATCAGTGCGCAGCGTGTATAGCTTGTATTTTGAGTTTCTGGGCACAAGCTCGCCCAAATAAAGAGCGCCGTATTTCCCAGTCTTGCTACAGCATTCTTGACCGTCACAGCCACGTGACGATACTATCGATAGTGATGTAAATAATGATGCTGTTGCTGGTCGGCCATATTGCCAAAATATTTGCGATAGCCTACTATCAGCCTCGCTTAATTTATGAGCAATTTTTGCCGAGAGAAATAAATGATTTCCGCAGTGAAAATCGCGGAATATGTCCATCAAGAAATTTATATCTAAAAGCAACCAGTTACACCTTACAATTAACAAACTCAAGTTCTTGATATTTTTTGTTTCATTTTGAAATCATAAAATGCAAATATAAATTTAAAGCCACGCAGTTCCACCACATGTAACGGCTTCCTTTCCGCTACAGCTGAACAGTTTGACTTTATGATCATGTGTCAGCAAAGCACTCTGGTGAAGAACACAAGCATGTCAACTTTCATGCCCTTCAGCCTGCTCCTCCAGCTCCAATATGTACCACGCGCGCGGGGAACCAATTTTATTCTGCAATGAGTTCGCGCTGTCGATTTTATACTATTGATAGTACCATCAAATTTACTATCGATAGCACTATCGATTGTATTTTTTACCATTGATAGTTCGATAGTGACCCAGCTATCCATAGTTCTGCATCACTGGAACAGAGGCCTCATGGACGAGTTCCGTTCCACGGCGACCTCGCTCGACATGTTGGATACCGTGATCGTGTGTTCCTATATCTAAGCGTCACCGTCCACATGCTTCGTACGCTCATCATCTTCGAGAATAAGGTCGACGTGCTCGATACTGAGGCGCTGATGTCATGTTTTGATTACTTTTAGATTACAAGATATTTTTCTTTGGACATCCGCTTTCCCTGGTAAATAATATAATTCTAGTGTGATAACTTATTTGTGGGCACTTGTCCCGTTTTTTTTTTCAAAAGTAGCGTTTTTTTTTTTCGCGATAGCGTTTGTCTTTCTACAGTCAACAGCCGATATTGTTTTTAAAGTTAGTTTAAAAACAAATTAACAAAGTATTGTAACATAGCATAGTGTATGAACAAAAAAAAGGGCTTATAGCGTAACTTGGAGGAGCGCCCTTCAAACCCGTTGTAAACTTTCTTATGGCGTCCGGTGCAAGCACAGCTGCGAAGTACCCGCTGCTGGATGCGCCGTAATGCATGATCATTTTGCAATGTAGTGATGTACCCACTACGCGTCTCTAAGACGATGTCTGCACCTGTACTTGTTAGGAAGTGGCAGCGCAAAGACACACGCACAAAGAAACATAGATGATGATATACGGGCGCTGGCTAACAAGCGGTCTTTATTGCCGACACCTGTACATATGTATGTGCCGCAATCACGCAGTCTTGTTGTCAAGTCTTGTTGACAAGGCTGGTTCAACCAGTAGGAACAAACGATAAAAACAATTTGAATTTTTGAAAGATTTCGCAGGAAGGAATGCGTCAAAGAGGAAGATGCGTGATAGGGGCACATAAAAAAAAAAGAAAAACTTTGAAGGAACTCACACACACACAAAAAAAAAAATAAACCGTCAAGGATGACCATTCGTGGTGGGTAGACAAAATTAAAATCGGTGGGATAAAAATTTAAGAAATCAAGTAAAGCCTCTTAACCAATCTCAGCGTCAGACGAAGAACTGTGTGGCCTGCTGACGCATTTGTCACCTGCTTCATGAATGAAAAAAGCATCAACGATCTCGCGCTCTGTCTTATTTTACCCTTTCTTCAAAAACCATTCAAATAGGGAGAGCAGCCACAGCGCCCGCAATGGTCAGTTCGAATAAAAGCCAGTTCCACGCCTGCGAAATCTGAGTAAACAGCGGAGCCGACAAACAAGCGCCAGCACCTGGCGAACGCCGATCGAGTTCTTTCTGTCTTTCTCTATCCCTTTCTACATCTTCGTCTTTTTCTTGTCTTCTTTGTTTCTTCTGTCTTTCTTTATCTCTTTCTATAATGACCTCTCTCCTCCATTCACTCCTCCTCTCCCCTCAAATCACTCCTCCTCGCCCTCACTTCCCTTTCCTACCCCTCGCTACGTTATACTGTACTACATGGCTATGCTATGGCATACCCTCTTACTTCCTCCTTTTCCTCCTCCTCCTCCTCGTCACCCTTACATCAGTCCTCGTCACCCTCAATATTCTATCCCTGAACTGTATGGCATGCTTTGCCCTCTACCCCCCTCATTTCCTTCCTCCTCAACGTCACATCACTCCTCTTCAACCTCACTTCCCTTTCGTACCCCCTTGCTAAGCCGCACTACGCATGGCTAAGTTATGCTAGGGGCTGCTTGGGACACACCCGCTTTCTGTGTCGCATACCTGCCGAGTTTTCTGCAACGCCGGCCTTCATGTGCAGCTTTTCCGGACACCAGCGGTTTAGTTCGCGTGAACGGCACCACGTGGCGCATCGACCTTAAAGAATTCAAAAGTCCCGCCGTGACGTATGCGGTGACGAGGCACTAAATAAAAGAGAATAAAAAAGAAACAGTACACACGCCCTGAGACTGTCGCTTCACCTCAGTACGCAGAAAGGAGAGCGCTGTGCGCCGGCGTTATCGCGAAGGCGACGACTGGCGATGAATTGACATTTTTTCTAGAGGCACTGTGCCAGACTGCTGGTAGCATTCCGCATGAGATGTCTGGCCGTTATAACTGCGCCCGCGATGCATCCAATGAACCGTTTGTTTATTTCTGCTTTTTTCTTGGCTTCTGCGCTGCCGTATAGCGGTGGGCTATTTCAGCAGCGTGCTGCTTCCCGGGTTTCTTTGCAGAGCCGGCGTGAAGCATAATGTTCTGGTATGAAAAAGATATTTTTGTGGTATATGTTAGCAGAGTTCCTTGGGGAAAATACTAAGGTGTTTGCACGTTGCATTACCTCAAAGTAAAACTAAAGAAATTAGAGAACGCTAGGAATGTGTGTAGAAAACAGAATTGCTAATATTGATGCTACAGAGTGCACTATCGGCAAGCGCTGTTTCATTTCCGGAATGTAGTACGCTTGGGACAACTAGGAACATTGTAGCCACTGGCATGACGACCGTCGCCATTCACGGTACAAAGAGCACGAAATGGGCACAATACGGACTTTGAAATCTCGAGATGACCGGGGCATATATTTATGGGAGGAACGCTTACTGGCGGCCTACTGTGGCGTGAACTTAAATGTTCTAAATGAATCATGAAATATCAGTGCACCTTTGTAATCGTATTTTGCAATGATCTAAATAATTATTGAGTTTACGATCTGTCTTTTTACATACAAAGTCCGTAGACCGGACTAGAGTAGCTTATGATACCGTGGAGACTTCGCATTTATTCCTGATAAAGGAACCTGACTTAGCTTCTCTTATAAAGTATTTGACAAGAAGGCCGCGGAGGTCGTATTTCGATGGAGGTAAAAAGACTAGAGGCCCGTGTGCTGAGATTTAGGTACACGTTAAAGAACTGCAGGTAGTCGAAATTTCTGGAGCCCTCCACTACGGCATCTTTCATAATCATATTGCCCCGCCACGGTGGTCTAGTGGTTATGGCGCTCGACTGCTGACCCGAAGGTCGCGGGATCGAATCCCGGCCGCGGCGGCTGCATTTTCGGTGGAGGCGAAAATGTTTGAGGCCCGTGTACTTAGATTCAGGTGCACGTTAAAGTACCCCAGGTGGTCGAAATTTCCGGAGCCCTCCACTACGGCGTCTCTCATAATCATATCTTGGTTTTGGGACGTTAAACCCCAGATATTATTCATAATCATATCGTGCTTTTGCGGCATAAAACCTCCACAATTCTTCTTCTTCTTCTTCTTCTTATTATTATTATGTTATGGTGTATTCACGGGACGGCAGCGATCGTGTCTTTGTAACTTTAATAATATTTCAATCTTGAAGTCTGTCAAGAATGATGGAACTATTTAGGACTGCTAAAAGTTAATTTTGAACGTAGAACGAGAGCGCTAACGCCGTTATTCCCAGGCTGTTCGATTATTTCGATGACAACATTGCTTAATCCAAGTGAGACGTGTTTGTTCACCAACGTGAAAGTTGTACGATCTGGCGATGCATGCTGCACTATGTTTAAACTGCTGAGACAAGGAAAAAAATATGCACAAACGTGGCAACGAATGCACCCACGAAGAAAGAATGATATATAATAACAGATCACGGGTCGAGGGCGAGTAATAATAATAATAATTTCTGATGCTTTACGTGCCAAAACTACGGCATGATTACGAGGCATGCCGTAGTGGAGGGCTTCAGAAATTTCGACCAGCTGAGGTTCTTGCACCTAAATATAATTACACTGGCCTCCAGCATTTCGCCTCCATCAAAAGTACGACCGCCGTGGCCGCGACCAAATTCACGACTTTCGGGTTAGCAGCCGAGCTCCGTAACCACTGTTCCACCAGCAGCTGATAACAAGAAGTGGCTTGGCTTCACTTGTTGTTGATGGAGATTTGGATAACGCCCTGTTTATGAGCTGTATGCCTGAAGAAGCTCTCTCCGTTTTGGAAATTAACTGCGTCAGCCTCTTCAAACAGATCGCCGTGAAATGTACAGATGCATGCGTTTGTGGCTGTCAAAAATTTTGTTCCTGAGCAAAATGCTGCCGAGGAGCTAAACTTGGTCCTTTACACAACAGAAACTTCTCCTCTGAAGATGGCGGTGAAGGGGAATCACAGTCGGGCGTCCTACGCCAGGCGAAAGAAGGCGGATATCGTGGGTGCCGTCTCCAGGACACTTTCTGCGTGGCCCCAGTCTTCTTTCAATTTGAAAGGACGTAAGAATGGGCTTGTTGGTGGTGATACATGGTGAAACTTGTGGCGCACAAAACAAGACACGGACAAAGAAAGTGACGGCTGGACGATGCGCTAAGTCGTCACTTTCTATGTCCGTGCCTTTTTTTTGTGCGCCACAAGTTTCACCATGGCTTCCTTCAATGCCTGTCTCGCGTCCTATAAGCATTAGGGCTGAAGAAACTGTTGCATGCGAAAACGCGACTAGAGTGTGCATCTAGACGAACTTTTTGCGATAATTGCTTTCGCCAGGAACAATACTACGACGAGTACAAACACGCAAATGTACAACTTTGCACTTAAAGCGACTCTTCGCCTTTTTTGCTGTCAATTTGATGTTTCGGGAACACGAGAGAACATACTTAAGACCTAAGGATCACGACAATCGCATCTATAGCTACATGTTCGCTCATCTCAGTGGTTGCGCGTGAACGTCAATTTGGACACTTTGGTGGCTTTGTAACTGCAATCTCACAAAAAATAATGTGACATGTTTTTACAGAATAAGTTAGAGCACACGCTTGGCTTTAATTTTGCGGTGTTTAAAGAAAATCGAAGTTGGTGTTTTTTAAATTCAATTTGAAAATATTGCATTTTTGAGACATGCCTTCACTTATGCATTTTTGATTTGTGTTTGACATCATTCTCGGCATCATATTTAGTATATTTGTTAATCAAACGTGTGGCAACGCTCTGGGAAACTATGGAAATTCTGAGTACTCTAGACGCGGAGCAAAAAAATCTGAAATTAGAGCACTGTGGAGCAGTGTGCCGTATTTGCGATTTTTTGTCGTAACATCTGGGCAACAAAACTGCAAGATAACAACATTTTGTAAACGCACGTTACTCATAGTATGCGAAGAAAAATTTTGAGACTCACAGCTGCAATAGCTTTTTTTTTTGTATGATCTCGTCAGATTCCCATTTTCACACAATTCGCAAAAAGCGGTTCTGCTGAGTGGAGACTTCCGAATTTTTTTGAACGAGGCAATTTTTTTTTTTTGCAGAACTATAAGGACAGCAATATATATATTTTTTCAGCGAAATTAAAGGGGGTCTGCGGACATGCACCGACCACCGCCACGGTGGTCTGGTGGTTATGGCGCTCGACTGCTGACCCGAAGGTCGCGGGATCGAATCCCGGCCGCGGCGGCTGCATTTTCGATGGAGGCGAAAATGTTTGAGGCCCGTGTACTTAGATTTAGGTGCACGTTAAAGAACCCCAGGTGGTCGAAATTTCCGGAGCCCTCCACTACGGCGTCCCTCATAATCATATCGTGGTTTCGGGACGTTAAACCACAGATATTATTACCGACGTTCTTATCTCAACATACCCTATACCATCTGTATCTTGAGCACATATACCTTTACAACCTCAAATATGTACAGCGCACACTTGGAGCACGCTTAACAATAATATAATTTGTGGGGTTTCACGGACCAAAACTACGATTCGATTATGATGCACGCCGTGGTCATAATACATACTTTGCTTGCAGAAATAGAAAGGCATGGTACGTATTCGCGGCATCCCACTCTCCCTCTTGAACTCTTACTTTAAGTACCGTTCGCAATGCGCAAGAAAGAAATAAAAGAAGAAATAGCAGAGAAGGAAAGTGCGAAAATTAACGATTTATTACCTTCTCTCCAGGCACTAACTACAGGGGTTCCGCAAGGTAGCGTTTTATGGCTGCTGCTTTTTAACTTATACATAAAGGACATGGTCACAATCAGTGATAAACCCAAGTACATGATGTACGCAAATGGCACTAACCTTTTCTTCGCAGGTGACGATGTGGATGCCATGACCACACTTATAAACACTTAAGTTTAAACGCATGGAGTGAACGAAATTCCTCACTCAATGGAACAAAAACAAAAGCTGTAGCTTTCACTCGCGGAAACAGATTGCTTCTACAGACAGTAGATTACGTATACGTAGCGCGGCAATTGAAATTGTAGAGACAGTTAAAAATTTAGGAGTATTCTTTTAACTGCACAATGTCATGGGAACCTCAGATCGATAATCTCTCTACTAATCTTTCAAAGCGTGTGGGCATACTTGCACGAACGCGTTCCTTTCTTCCAGTTTCTGTTAAGCTAACACTTTATAACAGCTTGTTTTGGTCACATGTCATTTATTGTCTTTTGAACCCGCCGCAGTTGTCTAGTGGCTATGGTGCTCGACTGCTGACCCGCAGGTCGCGGGATCGAATCCCGGCCGCGGCGGCTGCATTTTCGATGGAGGCGAAAATGTTTGAGGCCCGTGTACTTAAATTTAGGTGCACGTTAAAGAACCCCAGGTGGTAGAAATTTCCGGAGCCCTCCACTACGGCGTCCCTCATAATCATATCGTGATTTTGGGACGTTAAACCCCAGATGTTATTATTATTAACTTTCAACAATGCAGTTTATTCCGAGAATCAACAGTACATATACCGTAGTCCGGTGCGTGACAAGCGACGTGATCAAAACCAATCGTACATCTAATACGGATCATCATGTCACACTCATTTATTTTTTTATTTAGCTGTTAATGATACGGAGGGTTTACTAATGCAACTCAAATAATTGAGTTGTGCAAGAAAGACCTTTCCGAAACCCGTGTTGCTCTTTTATTAGCATATTATTATTTGTTATATGACGCATAATCTCGGTGTATATAATATGTTCAATGATTTTGCACGAGATGGATGTTAGCGATATGGGTCTATAGTTCGCAACATCTCTTTTCGAACCCCCTTTATGAATGAGAACAACTTGAGCGGTTTTCCAATCATCAGGTAGGAGCCTTGAGGATAATGATTTCAGATAAATTAGGTAAAGGTACGTCGAAATAGGTGCAGCACAGCGCTTCAGTGTACGTGGGGATATGCCATCTGGGCCATTTGCTCTGTTTTCATCTATGTCCTTAAGAAGTGACTCAATGCCCTTTACACTTAATTCTACTTCCTCCATTGCTGGAAATGAGCTTGCATGTGGTGTAGGGCTAATGCTGTATGTGTATAGAAAAACAGACTGAAAGTAGGCATTCAAGCACGTTGCTTTTTCAGTATCATCTGTCAGAACTTGTTGACTACATACAATTTCATTGATTCCTACAAAATCTGATCCGCAGCCTTTTAAAAATTTCCAAAAAATGTTTAGGACTCAACGACGCTATAAAACTTCCAAAATGTTTAGGACTCAAGGCTTGCTATAAAATGTGCGAACGATGTGCGAAGGATGCGTACTTCAATACACTCAACGACAGAATTTCATTCTGTCGTTGAGTGTCTGGAAGTACTCATCCTTCGCACATTTTATAGCAAGCTTATACTCCTGTGTTGCTTCAAATAATTTATTTAGGCGATTCATACTTTTAGTTTGTATATATTAAATGCTCTCTTTTTTTTTAATTAGTCTGAGAAGAAGATTCACCCAAGGGTTTTTACGCTTTTTGAGTTTGATGGAATCGATGCTCGGAACAGTTCAAGCAGTTTAACTTATTCGTTACCGCGAGAAAATGGTTATTTTTCATATGTCTCAGGAAGAAAGTTCTTACCAGTTTGAAAAGTACTCCAGCATACATTGCAGCTTACCAAATTATGCATAATGAAGTGATCTTTCCAAAAAATGTAAGTTGTAAAGCAACAAAAATATTGTGGAATGTATAAAAATTTGACAGTGTAACTTTTTGTTGCCAGCTGATAAACAGAGCAATAAAAACACTATATATGCAAAAACACTCAGAACAAAGAAAATTCAGCATATACATTTTGAATATAAGTGACCCAGGAATAGTATAAAAAATAATAAATGTTTTACACAATGTTTCTATTAAAATATACAAAAAAATCTAAACCGACGTACTGCTTCGCTGCTTGTGCAATGCGGTGAAGCATTTCCTGGTTTTCGTGAGGCACAGGTGCACTCGCGCACTTTCAGCATAATTATTATTTTTTTGTTTTTTTACGAAAATAGCCTGCTGGTGTTCCAATATACAGGGTGTCCCAGCTATCACGAAGCACGATTTAAAAAAAGAGGAAAGGCGTTACGTGAAGCAAACCTACTGCATATTGTTCCTAGTGCACTGCAGTAGCCACTACTATTTTTTTGTTAATGAGGTTTAATTAATTAGTCATACTTATATTTGTAACTCGACAAGTACTCATCTAATTGTCGAAATGTCAATGAGGCGTATGTAGGCATGTTCAAATGCCATCTGACTGCGCTACTTTCAACAACGTGCTAATTGCGCGCTCATTTTTTCCGCTTGATCAAGAAAGCCCGCGAAATATGAAAAGTGACACTTGACTAGACTGTTGCGCGCGTCGGGAACTAGCGCCCTCAAACAGGCTCCCTATGAAGTAGACAGAATCAAGGAAAAAACACAGAAAGAAAAAAAAAACGCATCGCCCTATCTGCCACTTCCCGGCCTAAGAAACGCACCGCTTGGTTTTACAGAGTCAGGCCGTAATCAGAACACCTGCCGCGTTATCAATGAGAGCAGTCGGCCGTGAGATATGGATGATTGTGGCGTACTATCGAACGGAATGAATCCCCCAGCGAAATTCCGCGCATATCGTTGGCGCCCGACCTGTACCCTTGCTAAAATGCGGAACGCTGCCAAAATGCGGAACGGACAACAGGCAAAGCAGTTGTTTGCAGTAAGCTCATTTGAGGGCGCTGGTTTCCTTTGCCAGTGGAAGCGTAGTCACGTGTTATTTTTCATATTTCGCGGGCTTTCTTTATCAGCTGGAAAAAATGAGCACGTAATTGGTACGTTGTTAAAAATTGCGCAGTTAGATGTCCTTTGAACATGCCTACGTATGCCTCATTGACATTTTCACAATTAGGCGAGTACTTGTCGAGTTACAAATATAGTTATGACTAATTAATTAAACCTGATTAACGAAAAAAAAAATAGCAGTGTCTACTCCATTGCACTAGGAACAATATGCAGTAGGTTTGCTTCGCGTAACGCCGTTCCTCTTTTTTTAAATCGTGCTGCGTGATAGCTGGGACACCCTGTATATGGATGCCAGCGATGTGAACAACACCTACATAAATCAGATTTCCATGAAAGAAAAAGAAATGCCTGGATAGCCGGGTGGTTACGACGCTCGCCTTTTGATCGTGGATGCGCGGGTTCGAATCTTGCCTCGCCAAGAAATTTTTCGCCCATAAATTCTTTGTTACTCTTTCTTTCTATTTCTTTCTCTCTCTCTCTCTGTACTTGTTCTCTCGCCCATCAGAGTTATTGCATCCCACGTCGGTCAAATCGGTGCACATGTTCCGAGAGCGAAGCAGAGGATGAATAAGAGGACGAAAAGAGGGCGTGTCAGTTCATGATGATGGTCATTTCTGTTTCGTCATGGAGCAATGCTCGGCTTAATCATATGCAGCTTTTCTGGACACCAGCGGCCTAGTTCGCGTGAACGACACCACGTGGCGTATCGACCTTAAAGAATTCAAAAGTCCCGCCATGACGTATGCAGTGACGCGGCACTAAATAAAAGAGAATCAAAAGAAACAGTACACACGCCCCCGAGACTGTCGCTTCACCTCGGTGCGCAGAAAAGCGCTGTTTGTCGGCGTTATCTCGACGGCGACGACCGGCAATGAATTTGCAGTTTTTCTAGACGTGCCATGCCAAATGTCTGGCCGTTATAGACGCGCCCGCGATGCATGAAGAGAATCGTGTTTTTGTTTGTTTGTTTGTTTGTTTGTTTGCTTGCTTGTTTGTTTAGTTTCTTGCGCTGCCGTAACGGTGGGATATTGGAGCAGCATGCTGCTTTCCGAGTTTCTTTTTTCAGCTAGCGGGAACCATTATGTTTGGGTACGAACAGGATACTGTGTTTGCATAATAAACCGAATTTCCTTTGGTGTGCCACTTGGGTGATGCTCGTTTGCTCCTTGCGTTGCCTCAAAATTAGAACTGGATAAGTTTGAGAACGCTAGGAATGAGAGTAAAAAAAAGGAAGTTAAAGATAGCTTTTATTTGTTGTCATTTAGTTCTTATTGAAATGTGGCTGCCACCGCAAGCTTGGCGCCGTCTAAGCGGGTGTGCAAAAATGATACAGTCTTTGAAAGATGATCTTGTACACCGGAAAATATGAACTTGGATAGTTTTTTTGTTAGGAATGGACGTATAGTAGAACATATACGACTGATTTGTGTAATAATCTCTAGATCTGCCGTCTATCCTGCTAAAAAAGGCACTTATCTATCCTAATTGCATTTCTTCTTTTTCTTTCTTTTTTTTCGTTTTTTTCTCACGGTCGACTAACTTATATGCTGGAGGTGATTGTCTTGAATCCTGTTGGCGCAGATACACCAATAGGTTACTCTAATGGGCTGGAAGTTCTCCTGAAGCTCTCCTTTCATGTTCTGTAGGCGCAGTCTCTTTCAACTTTGCACTACAGCAAGCACAAAGTCGATCATGAATCACCTACTGGCCCAATCGTCCACTTTGATCAGCACAAAGAAATTCAGAAGAGCGAAACTTGGCGCTTTTGCGCTGACAACAACGATTGTCAATGCAACATAATATAGTAACTATTCCTACAACCTCTCAAAATCACTTCTTTATTCTGTATCACTCCTGATGTAGAATACAAAATGCACTTGACTTGCTCAACAACGGGTCACAAGACACATCAGAGAAAAGCGAACGTTTTAATTCCCCTTCTTTCGTTCACTCAGCATATGAAAATTTCTTCAGTTGTGAGTGGAGCTCCTTCTGTTGCCACGAAGATGTGCAGGCGTTCCAAAGGAAATCTTAAGCCTTTCTTTCCAGGAGGTTCCCTTAAAGGGCCCCTCGCCAGGTTTGACAATTTGAGCTAACGAGTGCAATGCATACACTGGGCGTTCACGATCACGTCTGCCAAAATTTGCAACGCTACGCGCCGCGGAAATGGGTCAAATTTCAAGGTGAACGCTGCTTGCCCTTCCTCTCGCGGGCGCGCGCTTTAGAGAATGAGAGGATGACGTACATGAAAAAACGGCTTTACGTAGATGGTAGTGCTGTGACGTCGCTCCTCCACGTAGACGACTGTGCTCTAACGTTGCCAACAGTAGCTCGTGACACTGCGATAATTATTTGACACGACATGTGTAGTTTGTGTAATTTGTTGCTTGAATAGATTAATAACACTTGAGAGAAATATTGAGACACACAAAAGGAATGTGCGCGTCTTTTTCATTTTTTTCCCGTTAATTGCAGCGAGATGCGGGGCTAATGTGCCTCCCTTTCCCATGCGTTCGTGTCCCCGCGGTTAGCGCATCGAGCAGACGCCAGCCCTGGAAACGAAAGTAATGTTCTGGCGCGTTCGAGCGGTCATTATGCTCATTTATTCTACCGCGTTCAAGTAAACGTTAATGCGGCACTGGCTCATGATACCGCCACTCTCGTGCCGGTACAAATGTCTCAACTTTCATGCCCGTCCCGCAGAAACAGGCAGTACACCACAGAGAACGCCGACAAAACGCCCACGGCCGCTACATAAAAAAAAAAATTTGCAGTGGCTTAGCTCGGCTATGCCAGGATATACGTAGCGTTATCAAAGGTTCAGCTGATTATTCTGAGCTTTTCAGATTTCCGCAGCACGTTTAGCTTTCCGCAGCACGTTTAGCGTTCCTCTGTTCATTCTTTTTACGCTGAAGCGTTAATTTCCAGGCAACTACTTCGGGATCCGATGACATAAGCTTCTCGGCTCTTCTGCGCCGTTGAGCAGCATTTGCGCTCTCCTTCTCCATGGCGTTACCCACCAGCAAACGCCAGTCAGAGGTGCTATCAAGCGGCACCAGCGCACTGTCAGACGGCGACTGCACAGCGAAGGCGAATACACCATCTCCCGCTAAAGGGGACCATGAGTAGATGCGAAGCCGGAGCGCTTGCACGATCGCGTTCCGTTGGCGTTCGTTGGGCATGCTACCGAGCTCGCGTCGTGGAACGCGAAGAGCGACGCTACGCGCGTCGTATCTTCCATCTAGCCTGGTCGTTAATTCTCACAGGGCGAGCGGGGAGCGCGGTCGACAGGCGGGCGAGAGGGGGCAGTGTAGGAGAGGAGAGAGAAGGAAGGGGACGCGCATGCGCTCGAGCTCATCGCGGCGTTGCGCAGGAGAGAATTTCGGCATGTCTAGCCCGCGTTTCAGAGGAAGAGTGGAAAGGGGGAGGGGAGAGGGGAAGTGGAGAGGGTAATGGTAGAAGGGAGGGGAAAGGGAATGCGGAGAGGAGAAGGGGAGAGGGTGAGTGGAGAGGGAAAGGGGAGAAGGTGAGTAGAGAGGGGAAATGGGAGAGGGTAGATGACAGGGGGAATGGTGAGGGGGAGTGGAGAGGAGGTGTGTGGAGAGGGTATGCGCATGCGCAGTAAGGGTGGTCACGCCGCACACCACCACCACCGGATTGAGCTCCGCCTTAAGATACTTCGCATCTAATAGCTGCGCGCGCCATGATTACGACGTCACCCTTCTCGAATGCGCAGAGCAGCAGCGGCGAGTCGCGCGCGCATGCGCAGCACGGCTCATGATGACCCCCGCGAAACCTGCTCTGGCTAGGCAAGTGTAGCTAACGCTACAAAAAGGTAGCGGCCGTGCAACGCCGCTCGCGTGCTCGGGCTGGCTCGGGCACGTCATGCGCACGTGACCATGCATGCGCATGACGTGTTCATGCGTATGGGTCAAGTGAAGAGGGCAGGGAAGGGATTTGGCTTGCTAAGGCTACACGGGGCGAGTGGCAAGGATTTGAAACTCGCCTCCTCGCATCATGGTTTCGCGCCGCTACAAACTATTGTTTTTCTCAGCTCGTAATGAACCGATTTGAAAAATTCTTGCGGCATACGGCTCTTCATTCGGCACACAACAACTTCCAGCGTCTAACTAAAATTTGCTATGTGGCCTGGTGAGGGGCCCTTTAAGAGAACAATGGTGTTTATGCGCACAGGAATTTTGATTAGTAGTTTTTCGCTCGTAGCAATGACTGAAAAATACCAGTCTTCAGCCAGATAAAGCCTAGCGAAATCTGCTTTTT
This sequence comes from Rhipicephalus sanguineus, assembly GCF_013339695.2. NCBI lineage: Eukaryota > Metazoa > Arthropoda > Arachnida > Ixodida > Ixodidae > Rhipicephalus > Rhipicephalus sanguineus. Next base: position 207,777,097 of record NC_051176.1, on the reverse strand, counting down.
CCCTTAATATCTACTGCTTTTCAAGCAGTAGTCTTCTTCCTCTGAAAGCCCAACGGAAAATGATCCATGTCGAATAGAATGATTACAGCTCCGCTCGAGGGTCTTCAAAACCGGAGCTTTTTTTTTGTACTTCATGATGCAAAATATCAGCCGCGTATTGAATCCTGGAATCTTCTGGCTTGATAGGAATATCAAAGCTGCGAAGACATTCCTGGTTGGGATTCGTTTTTGCCTCAAACGTGTAGGCCCACCTTGAAAGTCCCTTCCACTGTATCGGGTAGTTTTGTCTCTGTTGTAGATAAGAAAATCATAGTAAAATAGATAGTAAGAAATATATAATTCAATATTAAATTTTACTGCAACATAAAAGTTGCAATAGAAATACGCGCAAAAGCGACTAAAAAAATGAATATTTTTCAGAAGACACGATAACTGGCATGTAGCCTCGGCTTTAATAACAGGGATATCTGCACACAGGTGTGAAGTCTGGTTAATGCGCATTGATAGCACAGTGCTATCACAGATGCACGCGTTTTAGAAAACACCCTCTAGACATGGTATTCCCTCTCAGCTTTGTCTGAGTGGAAATAGGTCAAAGAATTGAATTCCTGTGAATCTGATAACATGTTATTTTTTTTCTTAGATTAGGCACTAAATCTGCCCTAAATGGTGGCTCTGCGCTGTACAGCACACACGTGTGCCGTACAGCGCAGAGCCACCATTTAGGGCAGATTTTGTAAAGACGCGGAAATTACCTCCTTGATAGTGAGAAAGTTCAAATATGTATACACAATAACCTTCTAAATATTTACTTCTGGACAAATATTTGGCATCGTGGAACATGAGGTGAGCATGAGTGAGGTCACGCCTTTTTAGAGTAAATACTTACTCTATCACTATATATATTCGCGATGTGCTTTCTTAAAGGGACTGACAACCGACTGAAATGTGTCACAAGACCCTGGCTGTGAATTACAGTGACATAAACGAGCTTTTTTTACCATATGACTAGGATTTGCATTGTTGAATTGCGCTTTGAAAGTCACAAGGGCATGTCGCGTTGCCTGACGGGCAAGCCTTCGTAGTGCACGAATGAGATGTGCAGAATGCTGTACGCAGTCTGCTGCTATTTACTAAAAAAAATGCGTTTAAAATTAATCCGCACGTTATTAGGCATTCTCGATTTATTCTGTGCTTATAAAAGAGTCAAAGGAGTTGACGTTGAGAGGTGGCGTTGCCTTCGCGACTACTAGTGAACGCATGTCGAGCAACGGCGCATGCGCGCGGCGCTTTCTCCATTGAATGAACTTCCAGGTAGCACACATCAAAAACGGGAAAAATGCACTCCATAACGTTTGGGCTGTGGCATGGGCTTCGCAAGACACTGACCTACGTAGGCGGTGTCACGGCTGGTACGTTACGTTAGTAAAGGCATCTTTTCTTTTTTTAGTGAGTGCTACCCGCAAGGCATTCTCTCTACACACACACACACACACACACACACACACACACACACACACACACACACACACACACACACACACACACACACACACACACACACACACACATATATATATATATATATATATATATATATATATATATATATATATATATATATATATATATATATATATATATATATATATATATATATATATATATATATATATATATATAGTGCATTACCGACACGTTAGTCATAAACCTAAGGCGAACAAGCAAGGCAAGCTTGATCTGTTCATTAGTTTGATGAACCGTAATTAGGCTTGGCTCGGGAACACAGTGCGGAGGGCAATCTAGTGAGCGTCGAATACTTGGCTCATTGAATCGGTAAGCAGAACTGTAAAGCTAAAAGCGCTTGTTAGTTTTGAAGTCTTCTTCCTCGCTCTTTTCATTCACTCTGTTGTACATTGCTGCTAACATGGGTACTGAGGGAAAGTCATCAGTAAAGACAACATGCATGTGTCCATGCCTGGACTTCCCTCTTAATTACTCCCTCTTTTTACTCTTTCATCGGCGTGAAGTGGCGTTGCGGCAACAAAGGCAATGTGTAATCGGCTAATATTCCCTATGAAATTACCTATGCTTTTCAGGAAAGCAGCGTACACTAAAGCACGTGTTGAAAGGGTGTCGTTTCGCCTCACAAAAACAGTCCTGATATCGTGCATGCCTCTCGATTGCATTATCGCTGCGCGCCCGGCACTTCCAAATCACAAATTGCATGCACGTTATGAGCGTGAGACAGCATTCTTCATAGGAAAGTGGCGAGTGCCGAGAATTCAAGAAAGGAAACGCAAGCCAGCAGCAAAGCAGCCGGTTGAAGATCTCTCCGTCGATGCTATGGCAACGGCGCGCGCGGCCGCGCTCGCTTCCGAGTCTGCTTGCCTACCGTTTCGCCGTCTATTCCGTGCACACCGGTCCCCGCCGCCGGCCTGCGCCAGTCAGCGAGGGGGGGAGGGGTAAAGGGAGGGGTAAAGGGAGGGCGAGGGGGGGTAGGGTAAAGGGAGGGGGCACTTGCTGAAGGCCTTGACAGTTTGAGAGAAACACCTATTCTCATTATTCTTGTCGGTAAAACACCGCCTCCGTCAAACTTTTGGGAGGGGAGGCGGGCCCTTGGGGCATACCCCCTAGCTACGGGCCTGGCCTCTGGACTCCTAGGTGGCCCCGGTCGGTCTACGAAACTTCTTCCGAAGTACCACGGCCCGTACCGTGTGGTCTAGCAAGTCTCGTACTTTATATACGCCGTCAAGTCGCTTGAGACTTATTTTAATCAAACAATGTCGAGGCATGAGATTGTGCATATGGACCTGCTAAAGCCTTACTGTCACTGTGCATCTGTCCGTAATTAGCCAGGATGGCTCTTTCTCGGAGGGGAAGTAAATGTAATGCAAAAGAGCAGCACTACTTGCAGAAGCAGAGAACGCTGCTCCCGTAGAAAAAAGGCGACGATTCAACAATACAAGCTTTGCGTTGGTTCTACTATTACTGAGTACGTTTCTGCGTCGTCTCTAATAGTACAGTACTTCTTTAAAACACTTCATTATATTACAAATGGCTGCCCTCAAGCTTGCCTTGGTTTCGTTTTGTATTGCCTTCTTATGGTTGAGGTTAACTAAAATCTGGGTTCCTTTTCTTCGTTATTAAGTAATGGGTTGCGTGGTAATAAAAAATAAAACATTGGAAGTTTACTTGCTCCATTTCCAAAGCGAAACCGAAACTGCAGCAAATATCTTGGGTGCAATGCTCCAGCGAAAAAACAAGCATTAAATCTTCAGCAGCGTTGTACTAGTAATAATAATTGCTGGAGTTCTACGTGCCCAAACCATAATATTTTTATGAGGCGTGCCGTAGAGGAGGGCTGCGGAAATTTCGACCACTTCAGGTTCGTAACGTGCATCTAAAACCAATTACACGAGCCTCTATCCGCCTCGTGCATCGGTATGGTGGCGCCACTGCTCGGCTAAGGCGGTTGTACCCTCTCCCAACCCCCCATAGGATCCCATGCATTTTGAATGAAGTTTGCAATTTCGTTGCGCAAAAACAAACTAGCGCCATCTCTCGACAATACGTCACACCGACGACGCAACACTTCCTCTTGCTCTTCCACCGATACGCGATGCTCCTAGGTGACCCCTCTCTCCACTTTCTTTTATTTCTTTCGGTGGCCGTGAGAGCGCGCGCTGTGCACTGTGAAGTAGCGCACCCGACAAGACCGGCTGGGCTCGTCGCTTTCGTCGCGTCTTCCTTGAACGTTGCAACGTTAATATTGTGTTAAGGCGGTGGCCGCACGTCGGACGATGAGCCCTGATTTCTTTCAGCTGCCATCTCATCAACGGCAATGTTTCAGACGCGTCAGTTGTGTACTTTTGTCCGTTGGTTGCGGGACAAGATGGCCTCCTGAAAGACCGCGTTTTTCCAAGTCAGCTGTGTGTGTAGTTCTCGGCGTCGTAGCAGTTTGATGACGCGAGGACGTCAACTGGTGCTACATAGTGGGAACCGCTGAAGTCACTGCAAGCTTGACGACATTGTGCCAGAATATTCTAGCGTACTGTACGCGCACGATTGTGCTACACTTAAAATACCGCGCTTGGCCTCGAGCGTCAACCTGGTACGCCTGTGTGCAACAAGAGTGTTGTTATCGTTGTTGCGTCGGTTAATATTGAATTGCAATTGGAATACCGTTTTTGCAAAGGTAAGTGAAGCTGTAAGTAGTTGTCCTGCTATATGCTCTCTACTCCACGAACATTACTTCTAGAATCGCATTTTATTTTGAGCTGCACGTACCAAAGGAGAATCTAGCATACGAGATACATTGCACGCGTGCGCATTTCCTATATAAATCTGAGTAATGCCACGCGTGCGCATTTCCTATATAAGTCTGAGTAATGCCATGCTCAATTTAAAGCGCATGTGTTAGAGGATTGTGGCTTCAATGGTGAAAGTGATTAGATATTCCGAAATATGCGATTGCAATGCAGTTAGAACTTTCTCATATGTTAAAACGGTCTGTGAACAAAAAAAAAAAAAAACGCTGTGTGAATGTTTGTTCGTCATTTGCTAAAGTACTTTCACGCATTATTATGCAGCTGTGTGACGGCTGTTAAAACGTTCAGCAAGTTAGATTTTGGTTTTCTTGGCCTAGTTGAGTGCTACGAGTGTTGGGCGAAGATAAAATCGCGTGTATTTTGTGCGTTTCTTAAGCAGGCATACAGCCGTAATAGTCATTGTTGTTGTACTGTTTGGGGTGTTCAATAAAACAAGAATGCTGTTTTGTACTGCAACAATTTTTATTTCATCTGCGTTAACAGATCACGCAAACAACTTGGACACATGCACGTAAGAAACGTTCGCAGTGCATCGCGCGCTCGCATAAAAAACGGGCCTGTCATTTTAAAACAAATAATATAGAACAATCGACGTAACAGACGGCATGGTTGTCTAGTGGAGCAGCGTCGGCAGTACAAATATCAAACCAGAATGAAACGTGAATAGAAAAACGGAGAGCAACAGGCGCTTTGCCCACGGCTTCTATGAGCCGCGCATATCCACCTATCGCCACCGTTCGCCGTTGGTGGCGCCACCAGTACCACTGAAAGCAGCAGCGCACGAGGCGGATAGCATTTTCGCCTTGTTCAAAAATGCTGGAGCCGCCGTCAAACCTGTGCCCTTTGGGTCAGCAGCCGAGCAGCCTAACCGCTTTACCACCGCGGCAAACATAAGCAATTCTGAGAGAGACAAAAAAAAGAAAAAAGCGCATTGGGATTCGAACCCAGGCCTCAGCGATTGCGCGCAAACAGCCAGCACGGATGATCAACCCATTCAGCCACAGCGCGCGGCGGCTAGCCCGTGATACGATAGCTATTATAAAGATACTACTGTCAAACTCTCCTTGCAACGCTCCTTGCAGCTGTCCCCACCTTCCAAAGAGCAGGAACGGAATGCAAAAGTGAAAACAGCTGCTTTATGTTTGCAAAAATGCGCTGTAGACCATAATTCGATGTTTCACAGCGCAAGGAACGAGAACGACATTGGAAAACACACACAGCGCTGAACTTACAACTGACCATATTTTCAAACTTACAGCAATATATGTGCGCTCTTCACCAGGAAATAAAAAAAGAATAGAGCAAATGAAGCGTACAAAAAATTCCTGAAGAAATCGTAGAAGCCCAAACAATTTTGAAACGTGACAAAAAGTGCACGAGTGCAGCTTCGCTTGCTCTTTCGAGCAACAAAAGTGAATTTCTCGTGATCGTAAAATATATGTGATATCGATGATGGGTTGTTGTTTCTTGCGACTACAATTTTTTGCACACCAGGCCTGCAATTGTCGCGTGAACAAAATCACGTAACATCGCACATCTACTTATGTGACTACAATCACGTAACAACTAGCCACGTGACTAAAAATCACGTAAAATCACGTAATTAGTCTCGCCACTAAATTGCCGTAACGTCACGTAACTATTGACGTGACGTGTTGGCGCCAAAAACTTCGGAACAACCGGGTGGCGCAGGGCAACCTCAGCGTCCGCACTAGATTCTAATAAAGATGTACTTTCTCTCTCACGTGACTAAAATCGTATCACGTAACTACTAGTGACGCGACATTTCCCCTTCAGTACCACGCAACAAGTGCGTAGTCTGGGGAACCGACCGAAACCTGAGAAGAATAGATTATCCAAGCCTAGCCATATCCTATAATACTATACTAGCAAAAACTTTGCACCTCTAGCAATAGCTTGGTATTACTAGCAAAACCTTAGAAGAAGCTAGGTCGAACGCTAGCTCCGCTTTCGGTTCGAGCCTTGCGCAACCAGTACATGCTGCGCACATTTTCATTTACAGATGTTTAAAATGGCATTTTATTGCGGTACGTTGAGGTGGGCTGCGAGTGCGTGCTAAAAGCTACTGAATCAGAGGATTTTCGTTTTGTAACTGGGAGCACCAGTCCCTGGACTTCCCGAAAGCTTTGATCCACACGTCATATCCCATGGACCTATCCGATGCAGCGCACGGTGCTTTGTGATGTTAAAGGAGAAGGCATGCTGCTTTTTTCTGTTCACGTAGGGCGATAGATATGACAAGAGATGAATAAAAATCCCAGTTTCACCGCAAGGACGATGCAATGAGTGCGATAGCAACAAATGAAGTAGAGCTGGCAGCTAACTCTTCTAGGTCCAGTCTCGCGTAACTCTACAAAATGGTGCTGTAAGAGAACACAGCCACTCCAGGTATAGAAAGGGGATTTCGCCAGGGCTGGGCAGAGATACTCGGAAAAGTATTGCGGAATACAGATATCGAAATACATGGTCCGGAAGCCTAAAATACAGATACTGAGATACATTTGTTTTTAGCGTAACGGGATATTTCGGAGATACTTTCGCAATATGACGAAAAAAGTATTCCGGAATACAGATACTGCAATACAGATACTAGAATACTCTTTTTTATTTCATAGATGCTCGTACTCCGCAAAGACATTTACAAGTGCAGCATAATGGTGTAAATAAAGTTGCAGTGCTTCGAAACTTTTAGTTTATTTGTTTATTACAGTACCCTCAGTGCTATTAAGACATCACAGAGGGGGGGGGGGCACACAAAGTACATAATTAGTATTAATTACATAATTACACAGATCAATCGCAATAAAAAGTACACTATTCCACAGCAACAGTAACAAGCATTGGGCAGCGAAATCGACATGCTTGCTGACAAATAAATCAGCTATGCTACAAATAGCATAGTTTAAGAAAATCACTCGAATCACTAATGAACACCAGTGAATTGAGAAAAAGTATACATTTACTTTGCACATAAGATCGGCTTTGCTGAGTAGGTTACTGTGTGAGCTTTTGAAGCAGGCTGTCTTCTAGACAGCGTCGATTCGGCCTCAGCACAAGACTCGCGAAAGAAAAAAAAGTCTATCTAGCGCTGCAGACGGCACAAATTTGCGTTATAGTGAATAAATATCGCCTTCGTAGCCGGATAGCCCTGGAGCGCGGCGACATCTCTTCTCGGGCCATCTAGATACCGAAACACTTCCTCCCTCATGTGGGTTGTTCTGACCGCTCAGAAGCCCAAGTCGTTCCCCACCTTCGGAATCCTCAGCCGTTTGGCCTGGTCGGTGCCGGGTCAGACGACTGAGGATTCCGCTGCCCATATAGGCCGCATATCCAGCTTTTGTGGACACATCACAGCCAGCGCCCCTGGCGGCCCCGGCGCGAAGCTAGCGCGTTTTCAATGGAACTGGCGAGTTTTTCCCGAGTAATTAAGTGTAGATGGTGAATGTTGAAAAACGCAGACCACAGAGCGCTTCTGGGAACCTAAACGCACGAGAGGACTGCAGCGATCGTGTTGCAGTAAGCTTCAATTTTGTTCCCAGAGCAGTTAAAGATTGTACAATGGGAGCCTATGGAAACGGCGAAAAATGTGGCCTGTTTTTAGAGACAAAAACGGTCACTGTCGTAAAACTAAGCAAGTTATGGTAATGGTCAGCAAATCACATGTAGTCCTGACACTCAGCTTTCGTTTGAAGCCATTCTCAACTTGCCGCAATTGGCATAACATTGTTCCCTAACGCGTTTTTTGAAGCGTGGTCGTTCAAATGTTTGTGGTAAATTGATAAACCCTTGCTTACCACCTGCGACAAGGCGTCCACCGTGGCCGAGCAAGCTAATCGCTCAAGTTCAGAGCGCGGCATCACCGCCCCGTCATCGGTTCGATTCCGGGCGACGGGTCAGCATTTTTTTTTTCAGCCCGTGACTTAGTTCCACAGCTTCGCACAGGATGTCGCCGCCGAAACAAAAAAGAGCTTTCGTTTCGGTTTCGGTTCTTGGCTGTAGTCTTGAGCTGCCGTTTCGTTTTCTCTTTATTATATGAGTTTTTTTTAGTGTATGTTTAAACACTACACGCGTATCACATCGTTCAGATCTACATTTGTAATTCTTACTTTATTCTTTCATAAACGTCCTAAGGAACAGAACGCCCGATCAAGTTATGGTGAACAAAGCTCTTTCGAACTTTTGTACGCATATTGTGGTGGAAACTTATTTCTCCCTTCTCATGATGTCGTTACGATCTTCTCAGGTACCTACAATTCAGCAACGTAAAGGAAGTGAACTAAGCTTAGACAAGCGAGGCATAGTAATAAAATGACAAAGTTAGACGTTTTTGCAGTTGCTTTTTACTTTAGGCCTAACGCAAGTGTCTGTCGTAATCTTAACGAACGAAGGGGAATTTTTCGAGGGGTTCTTTTTTTTGTTAGACACTACTAATGAAACCAACAGATAATTAAGCCAATCAAAGAATAGGAAAAATTATTTGTTCTTTTTCAAACAGCAGTGCAATGATTTCGCCCTAACTTAAATGAAATCAAAATCGCTATCTCGACAAGCATCAGCGGACGGCTCATATACCCTTCTACATGCTGCGCTCTCAACTCGAAGAGACTGTGCGAAATCCAAGGCTGGGCATTATCGCGATACAAGAGTATCGCGATAGTATTTCAGAGATACTTTTGAGTATCTGTATTTCTGTATCGAGATACATTTGAAAAATGTATTTGTATCTCAGTAGTGAAATACATTTAGATGTATCGCTTGTATCGCAATACAATGCAGGACACGGGTACCTCGTTACATTTTCTTTTTGTCGGAAATGAATTGACGGGTGTTTCCAAGGGGGTATGGCGGTTTTTTTCCTTGTTTTTGCCCCAAGACAAGCAAAGGCGCGCCGCCAGTCGCCGACAGAAAAGGCGGCGATGGTTTCCCTTCAAGCACAGAATGGCCCATGTGGTAAAGCGCGCGACGTCGCAGACGGCAGAATCGCGGAAGCAGTGTTGTCGGCCTCTGCCGACGAAAGTCAATGTCTCTCAAGGCCAGTGCTGCTCGCTTAGTTTTTTTCGGGTGGCAAACCATTACTTCGTGACCCCACACGCGGATACCGCCTTGGAGCAGAGGCTTTGCAATGGTTCGCGTGCGTTCAGTTCTCAAAGCGGCGGCCATAGTCACGGCGGAAGTGACTAGAAGATGGCGATCTTCGTCGCGCTTTCAGCCACTTCTCCGGCGTGTCAGGGTGCGTTCCTAATTGATCACAAGCGTGAAACAGTCTTTTGTGGTACCAGGCTCCCCCACCGCCGGAGGCCACTTCGCCTGTTGCGGCTTGCTGAAATGGGTGCTGGTAGCGTCGGTGGTGGTGACGCCTTTATTCAAGAGTGATCCTTTCGTCCCAGGCGACGAGTGCTTGCTGTAGTTTCTGATGGGCTGCTCTCAGCAGCTGTCCGTGATTCCACGTCTGTTTAGAGAGCTTGCAGGAGCCACTTGAGAGAGCTTACACCCCCTCTCACCCTCAAAGAACGTGATTTTAGGAAGCCAATTTTTGGATTGTGCAGTTTCGACATATTGGGCTTCATTGCGCGTATGGAATTATGACCGTATTGGGCTTCATTGCGCGTATGGAATTATGACCGTCATAATTCCATACGCGCAATGAAGCCCAATATGTCGAAACTGCACAATCCAAAAATTGGCTTCCTAAAATCACGTTCTTTGAGGGTGAGAGGGGGTGTAAGCTCTCTCAAGTGGCTCCTGCAAGCTCTCTAAACAGACGTGGAATCACGGACAGCTGCTGAGAGCAGCCCATCAGAAACTACAGCAAGCACTCGTCGCCTGGGACGAAAGGATCACTCTTGAATAAAGGCGTCACCACCACCGACGCTACCAGCACCCATTTCAGCAAGCCGCAACAGGCGAAGTGGCCTCCGGCGGTGGGGGAGCCTGGTACCACAAAAGACTGTTTCACGCTTGTGATCAATTAGGAACGCACCCTGACACGCCGGAGAAGTGGCTGAAAGCGCGACGAAGATCGCCATCTTCTAGTCACTTCCGCCGTGACTATGGCCGCCGCTTTGAGAACTGAACGCACGCGAACCATTGCAAAGCCTCTGCTCCAAGGCGGTATCCGCGTGTGGGGTCACGAAGTAATGGTTTGCCACCCGAAAAAAACTAAGCGAGCAGCACTGGCCTTGAGAGACATTGACTTTCGTCGGCAGAGGCCGACAACACTGCTTCCGCGATTCTGCCGTCTGCGACGTCGCGCGCTTTACCACATGGGCCATTCTGTGCTTGAAGGGAAACCATCGCCGCCTTTTCTGTCGGCGACTGGCGGCGCGCCTTTGCTTGTCTTGGGGCAAAAACAAGGAAAAAAACCGCCATACCCCCTTGGAAACACCCGTCAATTCATTTCCGACAAAAAGAAAATGTAACGAGGTACCCGTGTCCTGCATTGTATTGCGATACAAGCGATACATCTAAATGTATTTCACTACTGAGATACAAATACATTTTTCAAATGTATCTCGATACAGAAATACAGATACTCAAAAGTATCTCTGAAATACTATCGCGATACTCTTGTATCGCGATAATGCCCAGCCTTGGATTTCGCACAGTCTCTTCGAGTTGAGAGCGCAGCATGTAGAAGGGTATATGAGCCGTCCGCTGATGCTTGTCGAGATAGCGATTTTGATTTCATTTAAGTTAGGGCGAAATCATTGCACTGCTGTTTGAAAAAGAACAAATAATTTTTCCTATTCTTTGATTGGCTTAATTATCTGTTGGTTTCATTAGTAGTGTCTAACAAAAAAAAGAACCCCTCGAAAAATTCCCCTTCGTTCGTTAAGATTACGACAGACACTTGCGTTAGGCCTAAAGTAAAAAGCAACTGCAAAAACGTCTAACTTTGTCATTTTATTACTATGCCTCGCTTGTCTAAGCTTAGTTCACTTCCTTTACGTTGCTGAATTGTAGGTACCTGAGAAGATCGTAACGACATCATGAGAAGGGAGAAATAAGTTTCCACCACAATATGCGTACAAAAGTTCGAAAGAGCTTTGTTCACCATAACTTGATCGGGCGTTCTGTTCCTTAGGACGTTTATGAAAGAATAAAGTAAGAATTACAAATGTAGATCTGAACGATGTGATACGCGTGTAGTGTTTAAACATACACTAAAAAAACTCATATAATAAAGAGAAAACGAAACGGCAGCTCAAGACTACAGCCAAGAACCGAAACCGAAACGAAAGCTCTTTTTTGTTTCGGCGGCGACATCCTGTGCGAAGCTGTGGAACTAAGTCACGGGCTGAAAAAAAAAATGCTGACCCGTCGCCCGGAATCGAACCGATGACGGGGCGGTGATGCCGCGCTCTGAACTTGAGCGATTAGCTTGCTCGGCCACGGTGGACGCCTTGTCGCAGGTGGTAAGCAAGGGTTTATCAATTTACCACAAACATTTGAACGACCACGCTTCAAAAAACGCGTTAGGGAACAATGTTATGCCAATTGCGGCAAGTTGAGAATGGCTTCAAACGAAAGCTGAGTGTCAGGACTACATGTGATTTGCTGACCATTACCATAACTTGCTTAGTTTTACGACAGTGACCGTTTTTGTCTCTAAAAACAGGCCACATTTTTCGCCGTTTCCATAGGCTCCCATTGTACAATCTTTAACTGCTCTGGGAACAAAATTGAAGCTTACTGCAACACGATCGCTGCAGTCCTCTCGTGCGTTTAGGTTCCCAGAAGCGCTCTGTGGTCTGCGTTTTTCAACATTCACCATCTACACTTAATTACTCGGGAAAAACTCGCCAGTTCCATTGAAAACGCGCTAGCTTCGCGCCGGGGCCGCCAGGGGCGCTGGCTGTGATGTGTCCACAAAAGCTGTTTAAGTTAAACAGGTCCGCTGTTGAAAAGGCGGAACAGCGTAACTCGCTCAAGCCAGCGCCCATTAACGAGCACAGCCAGAGGGTGCTTGAGCAGGCTACATTGCGCTTTTTTATCCTCCCAGAAAACGAGACACGCCACTCGTTATTTTTGTTTTACATTATTTTTGTGTTTACTGTTTGTCGTTATTTTTTGCTTAACATCATTATTTTTACAGTTTAGAGTTCAGAAACCTGGTTGTACCCTATGATCGTCCGATTGAAAGGAAAAGGCCACGGATATCATCATCATAATCACATACTGGATCTAGCGCGAGATTCCAACAACATTGAATAAAGACACCAAAGACGCCACTAATATTTTCGCTTGCCTACAAATTATATTTTAGCATTTTCTTTTTCAGAAGCTCTACTGCCGCACGATTCGTGGCCGACACCCCGTGGTGGTTTGAGCCATTCTTCTAGGTACCATCCAACCAACCAACAATCAGAGACGGATTGACACGGAAGATGTGGCTACAGCATGCGTGTTGTGTCCTGTACGAGTTATTGCATGTACCAGGCGTCGGATAGACGCACGATTTTCCGAAGGACGTACATAGCTCTGGAATCCTTACGCATTAAATGATTATCAGCACGGTCCAGCGTGCAACAATTGAAAGTTACTTCGTACAGACAGCATTCACTTCTCTCCAATGCAAGTGACAGCTAAAAGTAATGCCCAAATATTTAAATGTGTCGAAACCATCCGAAATTCGGTTCCCTGAGGTTACATTGTTATTAGTGTTGGCTGGTATCTTCCTGCGGGAGCAAAATATATTTAGCTTTACCAGTGCCTACTGCTAGTCTGTTATCCGAAAACAATTTAGTCTATCTGCAAATATGGCAGAAGGCCAAAATATGAGAAAATCATTAGGTAAGAGAAATAAAGCTGCAGTATATTCTATGCGCCCTGTAGGAACACACAATGAAGCTCAATCGCATCTTCGACGTCAATTAAAGCTCAGATGTGTACAGCGCCAAGTGTCTTGCAGGGCCTCGTCCACACACTTTGGGTCCATGGTTTCGACGGTCACTTCTTAGGGAATTTACCCCGCGCACCGCAAACTCTTTCACGTGAAGCTCTTGATAAAAATAGCTCGTCCGACCCATGTCTTTTGATAAAAAATTCACCGACGATTACGATACTGCCTAATGCGAATTCTGAGTGCAGCTTCGTGTTGGGGCAAGGCCAACTCTGTTTGAAGTTTTGGCTTTCCGCAAGGCACCCACTACGCCTTAAATCATAATTTTCGTGAAGTAGGACAGCACCCAGCCATCACTCGTCTTTCTGCGGATAAGCGAGGTACCCGCTACACATCTGTAAGGTATTATGTGCACTTTGTTGATGATGCATGTGGCTGATGACGATGGAGAATTAATGCTGAGCACTTTCCAGTGAGCGGGAAGCATTAAACCAGTTGCGCAATTAGCATTTCTTGATGAGTGGTTGTTATCTTACTCTTCTGACACGCTATATTACATAGGTTCCGCGATTCCTTGGCCGACATGACGCGTGCGTAGGGTATTTTTGCAAATGAGTTTCAAGCACCGGCGTGGCTCTGAGGTGGAATGCTTGTCTGCCACGCAGAGGGCCCAGGTTCAAATCCCACTCGATCCTGGCTGTTTTTTTTCTCATTTTATTTTTTTCATGTCTATCTGTTACTTTTTCATGTCTATCGGTTACGACGGCGACGGCGACGCTGCTCAACGTAGGATCGGGCGCCTAAGAGCGGCGCTCTAAAATGTCCTTACTGGGTTGCAACCAGTGATAACTCGTACTTGAATGTACGAGATCAAAAGGCGCCACATAGATAATCGATTATGTGAAATATTGGCGATAAAGAGCATTCACACTATGATCGAAAAAGTTCATTATACGCTAACGCACCCATGAGTCGACTCACTCAGACTCGGATCGATCCGTGAGTCTGAGTGAGTCCAGCTGAGTAATATTTTCGCGAGTTTGAGTCCTAGTGATTCCAGTTGTGAAAAAACTGAGGACGCTTGAGCTTCGCCTTCAAGAGTAGAATGCGATAGCGTAATCGACCCCCGCGCGTATTGCCTGCAACCCTGCCGCAGGGAAAAGAACCTTTGCACGCCTAACAGCGGCCGTTTCAAACTATCCTGGAATACCTACTGCAAGTACAGATGCAGCGTGCCCACTACGCCGTAATTCTTCCTTTTTGCGAATTGGCGAAGTGCCCACTACGCGTCAGCAATATGCCACGCGCACCTGCACACTTTGTAACAGACAGGCAGCTTTAAACCACTCGCTCGCTGCGCAACTGACACGTTATGACTCCTGGTGCGATTCTCCAACGCACAATTACATGCGTTAAGGAGACTCCTCCCAATACATTGCATTCTTATAGCGTTTTTTTACTGAGCAGTTTCAAGCACTGACGTGACTCCTTGGTATAGGACACATGCTTGCCGATCAGAAGGCCTGGGTTCGACTCGAACCGAAGATTTTTATTTATTTATTTGCATCTACCTCAAATTTTCGCTCACGGAAGACGCCGATTTTTCGCTCACAGCCAACGACGCCGACACCGCCACTGGAATTTCTGCGAAACGAGCTCTTTAACGCTATCGCGTTGAAACGTTAGTCTGTCTGAGTCCGACAGAGTCCGGCTGAGGAAAATTCTGGCGAGTCTGAGTGAGTCCGCTTGAGAAAAGTTTTGGTGAGTGTGTGTCCGAGTAACACTTTTCTATGTACGTAAACGCAACCTTACAATTACCGTTAGTTACATGTCATATTTGCCGTTAGTTACACCGAAATGTTAGTCCTGAAGCACTGAGAGAATTCCTTTATTTCAGAAAGGAAACAAACATACTTTATATACGACGATTCCACTTTTTTTTTTAACACGCTTTCCTATTCCGGTGTAGCAGATGGATAACGTTCAATAAAGCTTCAATTACTATTATTGAGCTTCGAACACCTTCGACAAACGCCTTTGCTTAATTCTAATCCAAATTTTTGTATTGAAACAAGAGACGATATTCTCAGAATAATTTTTCTTACAAACAACGCTCAGCCGATATTCTGCGCAATTCGGAAGGCTCCCACGTGACCCAAAAATCTTTTTCTCTCCGAAATGTTCTAGCAATTCACTGTCTTAAATGCAAGAAATCAGCACTTTTTTTTTTTCGAGTGCATTTGAGATGGTCGCCAAAATGGCTGGGACGTTCGGCGTGGAATGACCCACAGGCTGTGTCCAGACAATACGCACGCTTTGTAACAATGTGTGGTGTAATGATGTCAGGATACGGCGTGCTTAGGGTTTCAATATCAATTTCGCTGTGTTCCTGCGGGCGGTTTGCGAATCAGTGACCCCGGTGATTGATCCGTCCGGTGCCGGTATTCTTGAAGCGTGTGTGATGGCAAGGACGGAAGCAAGCTCTTACGCCGTGCCACTGTCCACAGTGTTAAGCGTAGCCAAAACCATTAGTTGGTATTGTCGACTACGACCAGACACATGGACCGTTTCTGTGGATTCCAGCTCACGACAGTATATAGGACGGGTGTGTTAGATGTACCGTCGCCTAGAACTCGCAATAAAGTATGTACTCCTGCACGTCTCCGATCTTAATGTCGGTCGGGGTGCATAATGCGGGGAATTGGGCACACTTGAATTTTGTTTCTAATGTCAAGTGCAAGATTTTTTTTCTTTTCTTGTTGCGGTATGTTTGGCATGGTGTATCTGTCTTTTCCATTGGGGGCATTCAATTCGGCTGTTCAGAGTCCTTCCACCAGTTCTCGGATGGTGTTGTGAACCCCAAGTCGTAGAAGGACATTCATTGACGCATTTAGAGCTGTGCGGCCTTTAGTGCGAGCCGCCTTTAGTGCTATGCGGCGGACCGTGTCCATGGAGTTTCTCAGCTGGAGTAATGTTATGGTAGGGGAGCTGGTACGTCAATCTGCTAACTATGAGAGCTTGCACAATTAGGAGTGTATATTTTTCGAGAAGTCCTTGTCGGGGGTTGATAATGCGCTTGAACATGCAAGTTACTTGTGCGATTTGTTGGCGCTGCAGATGGAGAGAATATGTGGCCTTTTCGTTGTGTTACATGTGAGGACCTAGTACGCGGAGTCTATCTAGACTTGGAATGAGGTTTCCATTCAGATGCAAACTAACGTGTAGTGGTTCGTCGGACTTCTTGCGTTGTTTAAACATGAACAGTAGTTCCGACTCCTAAGCTGCACAAGTGAGTCATCTAGCTAAGGCATACCCTTGAATAAAGTTTACGGCTTCCTGTAGTGCGTCTTGAATGGCTCCGTCCGACCCTCTTGTTACCCAGATTGTGACGTCATCGGCATAGAGCGCGTGCTGCACGTTCGGAATTTTACTTAGGAGCGGTGGTAGCTTTGTCATGGCCACGTTAAACAGGGTAGGTCACAAGAATTGCACCACTCACTCGCTACGCCAATGGTCAGACGAGTCGCGAGAGCTGCAAGATTATTAGATGCGGATTTTTCACGCGCCGTAATTTAACTGCATTTGTTTTAAACGTGGTGCGCAATGGATTAAAGGATGTTTGTCACTGTTTTTCAAAGTAAGTGCTCATTGAAGACATGTTGATAAGCTTTCTTACTAGTGTGCATTACTAAGTGAGGTACTGGGAAGATATATAGGACACCTGATTGTCGAACCAGAGTCGATCGCAAACGTTACGTGTAGTGCAATGCAGATATATACATTTCGTCTGGGCCGAGCGGCGTTGCAGTTCCCAATAATCTTATAAGTACAACTGCGTATGTAAACTGCGTATGTATCTGCGTATGCACAGATAGTTCGATGGCGTAGGCTCACTTTCTCGCATGCGTTTTCGGTGCTGAGGGACGAATCAGTGAGACATAGAAAGCCTCGCTTTAATAAATGCCATTGTTGTGACCGAAATATGGTAGC
The DNA here is from genome assembly GCF_013339695.2 of Rhipicephalus sanguineus. Classification (NCBI taxonomy): domain Eukaryota; kingdom Metazoa; phylum Arthropoda; class Arachnida; order Ixodida; family Ixodidae; genus Rhipicephalus; species Rhipicephalus sanguineus. Next base: position 207,759,913 of record NC_051176.1, on the reverse strand, counting down.
TTTTTTTAAGCGAGGTTTATTCCTGCGGTATTCTGCATGTCTAGAACAAGACGGAGCCGCTAATTAAAGGGACACTAAAGAGCAAAACGATTTTTCTCGAATTAGTAAAGTAGTCTTCCACGATACCAAAAACACCACGCTTGCGGCGAGAAGACGCTTAATAAGCGAGAAAACGCGCAAAAAGAAAATACAGGTGGCGACGCCACCTTGGAATTGCCGCACCATTTGCCGTGACGTCACGTATTTTTGACGGCGCCTGCTCGGGCCTACGTAGTTCCTAACCGGTTAAATCGAAGTACATTGTCCTCTGAGGGGGCCAGAGACTTGACATAACGAGTTTGTGGAAATTTCGTCGCGCCAGTGGCGCCAAAATACGTTAAATGCTCTTTGAAATATTTTACGTCATGAATTACAAAGTTCGGCGCAAAATTTAAAAATGAAACTTTGAACTTGGTTTTCTCCTCTAATAATAAACCTATGGTGGTGAAATAAACTACACAAGAGTTCTCCGAGCACACTTTATCAATCTAATCCAATTCATTGTTTCTCTTTAGTGTCCCTTTAAGGCGGCAAAGCTATGCAGTCCGGAAAGGAGGGAGGGGCGACGCGTACTGTTACTCAGCACACGACGCCTCTGACAGTGGCGCTTTGCATGGCAAGCCAGGTGAGTTCTGATTAATTCTAAATTACACTTGGTTACCTTTGTTATGCTTGCGAATCTTCCACGCTTTCTTGGCGAATCCGTTGCTCGCTGAGCTATTGCGGACTTGATCGGAACGGTCCTCCCTTTGACCTTCTCTTTCCTCTCCTTCCTCTCTCGTGCACGTAATGCGCTTGAATCCCAAGCATACTTCAAGGATTCTCAGGTGTCGTAGGAGTGTTGAAGTGGTTCCTTTTGTTTATGAACACCATTTTATGTCGGATTTTCTTTTTATAAAGTAATTTTTGGCCTATTTTTACGCGAAACGTAGTGTTTTGAGATGAGCAGAAAGTCGGTAAAATAATCTTGAAGGAGACCCGGTGTGAGAGGCCACAGGATGCTGCATAAAAACGTTCCAATCCTAGGACTATACTATTGGACTTAAACATGACGAAGGGCGCACGGTGCAGCACCTAAAATGTCCATAGATGTCTCAGTGGAGTAAATCTAGACAGTCAGAAGTTGCGATCACCAGATTTTGATACCGTGTCCCCCCCAATAAACGTACATTTACACGGGGCTGGTCTGACGATATCGCCCCTCTGTCAATTCTGCGAAGAAATAGAAACTATTCAACATTATTTTTTGCAATGTCGTAGACATTCGCTCATTAGAAAAATACTTCTCGTTATTCCGCTTTCAAAGGTAGGCTTAAACTGAACTGCAGAAATTGTACTAAGCTTCGGTGCCTCAGGTTTGGGATACTGCCACAGGGATGCCTTCGATGCGGTGTGTAATTTCATTCAAGCTACTAAACGTACACAATTTTGATGTTGACTTCAACAAATATTCGTTAAGTAATTAAAAATGTATTAAAATCTAACAAATCTATTCGAAATTATTCTGATCAGGTTAATAGGGCAGTCTGGTCTACTAGCGCAATCGCACAGTAATTACAGTATTTATTTGCTATATTGCCTATTATTTCATTTATATTTACTTTTTTTCTTTCTTTTTTTATATCATTGAACATTGTTCAAATTATCTTATTTTAAACTACGAATTCTTGTCCAATCCTCCAGAGTGGGTATGTGCCATAGTGTTGAGGGAAAAACAAACAAACAAACACGGGCGCGAGGGTCAAGCAAGCGAGCAAGCAAACAAGCCAGCACGTACGTTGCACGGGCGCAAGGGGCACGCTCATTTCCTGCCACTCTTAGCATTAATCAGACTTCTGGGCCCGCGCCTGACCGCCGTTGCTCCGCTAGCTTTCATTTGGTGCCTAACGCCTGGACGTTGATGAATACCGCACGGTGCGTGATGCAGTGCGGGGCCCGGCTCTTTTCCAGGGATTTCGCCCTTCAGGGACTCCAACATAGAAGCGGTCGAGCTCCCTGGTCCATGATGTCGAGGCTACGACTCCGTTCCGACGAACGCTCTCCCCATGCGGCACCGTGGAGCCACTTCCTGCGCAAGCGCGCCGCGTGCCTGGCCGGCAACTGTTCCAGACTCTGCCTGTCAGCTTTCTCGGCTTTTTTCGAACTTGCTCTACCATCAGATCATATCGAGCCATCGCCGGGTGAACCACGGCAAGTTGAGCTCGGCCGATGTCTGCTTCCTCTTCGCAGAGCTCTCCCTATGGAACGTGTTGCTGCAGGTCGTCAGCTTCGAGCTACTCGAGGTCAGTCCTGGACACCTGGTCTTAACGCGCCTGCAGAGACTCGTGGTTGGCGTCGCGGACAATATGAAGAGCAGGCACTCGTTCGTGCTAGTTCACTGGCTAGTCACGGAGCATAGCTGCAGTGAGCTCGTCCCGCTATGGGAGGCGGACCGTGTCGAGCAGTGATATTATCGGCTCAACGACAACATGACCGGTCATCCACGGGTTCCGCTCCACGGCGACCTCGTTCCAAATGTTGGATACCGTGAGCGTATGCTCCTACCTAAGCGTCGCCATGCACTGACTTCGCACGGTCATCATAATCGAGAATGAGGTCGACGTGCATGAGACTGAGCGACTGATGTCATGTTTTAATGGCTTTTAGTTTGTAAGACATTTGTCTTTGGCCAGGAGCTTGCCCTGGTAATAATAATAATTCTAGCGTGATAACTTATTTGTGGGCACCTGTTCTGTTTTCTTTGAAAGTTCTTACGACACCTGATACAGTTCTGAATACCGCTTCGCTTTCCACGATAAGCAGCCGTGATTGTTGTTAAAAGTTAGTTTAAAAGCAATTAAAATATTATAACTTAATGTATTTAACTGACTTAGCGTCGTTGCGCACTATGTTGATCCTGTGACCCATGATGACGATAATGAAATATGGCTGAGCCCTTTGAAATGGGTTGGCAGCATTAAACCATCCACCCGGTACGCAATGCAGATCGTGCGACGCCTGGTGCGATAGTACCCCTCTGCCGGGCATTATTCAATCTTGTAACGCTACTTCTGGCCCGACATGATGCATGTATAGGGTCTTTTTCCGAAGCGCTCTCAAGCATTGCCGTGGCTCTATGGTGGAATACTTGGCTGTCACGCAGAGTGCCAGGTTCGATACCAGCTTCAAATATTGTTTTAACAGCGGAGCTCTTTAAGCTTGAGCTTGGTCCGTGTGTCATTGGCCAAAAACTATTCGGGTGGGTATGCGCCACAGGAATTGGACAAGCCACTCTACCATGTACAGCATGTGCAAGGGAAAGCGAAGACATTACAGTGAGAGAGCGGAGCGAAGGAGGGTGGTGGATATTGGTGGGAATAGCGGTCGGAGCCTGACGTGGGAGAAAGCAGTTAAGATTATAAGCAGTTAAGAAGTTAAGATTATACGAATCACCCTCTATCCGCGATCAGATAATTTTTATCTCGGACCCTGACTTCTTTTTCTCGGCGCACGGCCCAAATTTCATAAACCACAAATTGTATTTGTTCAGTCGTTACTTGATCCACTAAATTTCATAAACCACAAATTGTATTTGTTCAGTCGTTACAAATTCGGGATTTGCTTCCTCTGACTACACAACGTGACTATCCCGAATTTGTGTATCATGATATTTTTCCGAACCACGCGAAATTGTTACCTTCCGGCATTTTAAATGGTTTGTTGCAAGAACATCTACAAACTCTGTCAACGAATGTTTTTATTGCAACGGATGCATCGCAGTCTGAGTGAGGAAAGATCTGGTATCGCAATATTTTGCCCTGAACTTGATTGGTCTTTCTCACTGCGATTGCCGTATTTTATTCCTGTTTTCCTTGCTGAATTTATGGCAATAATTCCGGCTTTACGCAAGTTAAGTAGTTCAATTCCAGTAGCGGCAGTAATCACCGATTCATTGTCTCTGTGCTCTTCTCTTTCCATATCCGGTGACACACCTAAAACAAATCTCTTTAAAATACTGGTCCCCGCGCATCTACAATGTATTCATTTCATTTGGGTACCTGGCCACAAGGGTTTGTTTCGCAATGAAATGGCGGACAGTCTTGCCAAGGCGTCGCTGACTGCACCGATAATTCCTGTTTTCCCGCCAACAGCTCACATCACGACGGCGCGTTTACGGACACTTACAATTAGAAAAAGCTTATTAGACTCGGCATTGACAGCTTCTCCAGAGTACAAGCACCTTCTATTCCATTGGCACAGCGATTTAGCTAATTCAAGGTTGATGGAAGTTGCCATGACAAAAATTCGTTGCCGCGTTACTTCCCTGAATTTTTACTTCCATCGATCAGGTTTAGTGAACCCCACTCTGTGCCTCTTCTGTAATCAGGAAGAAACGATTGGTCATTTTTTCATATCATGTCGCCGGTTCAACACATTCAGGAAACGAATACTTGTACCACCTCTTCGAAAACTGGGCCTGGAATTATCGGAACCCACTCTTCTTTCTTTTGGGGCCACTACCCTGGGGTACAGCCACAGGGATGTTTTCCTTGCTGTTCAGGAATACATTATTGCGACTAAAAGAATATTTTGCTAAATTCCATGAGCATTAAATTTTTCATTACTTATAATTGGCACTTTAATTCAAAACAAATAGCGTAACAAGGAGTCACAACATGCAGAAAATATAAGACGAATTCACCACCTACTCGGCCCATCCCCTCCATTGGGTATGTGCCATGAGGAGAGGTCAACAACAACAAAAAGCAGTAAAACGAGGTGTGCTTAGGCAAGGAGCCGGGAGGAGGAGGGAGGTAAGCGTTAAGCGAAAACTGTGCTCGGCAAAATGGAGATGAGAAGAGAAGTGGAGAGGAGGAGGAGACGAAATAAGTTAAACGAAAGAAATTTCTTGGCGAGGCGCGATTCGAAACCGGGTACCCACGGTCCGAAGTCGAGCGTCGTAACTACTAGGCTATCCAAGCACGGTGGAAGAACAAGCACTTGTGGAAACCATATGATTGCGTTGCTATGGGCTAGAGAACGAGAAAAAGACAGAAAGAATGCGAAAGATAGAAAGAATACAAGAACGAAAGAAAGAGAAACAGGAAGAGAGAAAGAAAGAGAAAACGGCAGGAAGAAAGGGAGATAAAGAAGGGAAGAGAGATAGAAACAAAGAGAAAGAAATCATGGAATAGCCCTGTAGAGTATACTATAGCCAGGGGTTGGGAAAGGGAAGTGAAGGTGAGGAGGATGGGAAAGGGTGAATCATAGCATATATCTATGTTTACTACAGTATAGCAAGAGTGTGAGAAAGGGAAATGAGGGTGAGGAGGAGTGATGCGAGGGTGACAAGGAGGGGAAGACCGCTGTTTCCGCTGTCTTTGCACCACTAGCGCGCAGATGTCCTAATTTTTTTAAACAGCGGAGCTGTTTAAGCTTGGTGTAATTCCGGCGTGGGACGCAAAACTCGGGCGGGTATGCGCAAGTGAAAGTGGGTAAGTGCCAAGCAGCTGCTAGCATAGCATAGCCATGCATAATAGAGCATACATACTTAGCGCTGCGTCCTGTCTGATGTCTTCACCTTGTCCGTTGTTTTTTTTTTTTTGCGCTAATTAGTTCTGTCTGTAGTCAATACGCATCAACTAGCTAACTCTTTCTCTAATTCTAGTATGGTATAGCAATGGGGTGGGAAAGGGAACTCAGGGTGAGGAGGAGTGATTAGGGTTGCCACCTTTTACCGAAAAAAAAACCGGCCCTTCGACGGGGGGGGGGGGGGGGGGGGGGAAGGGGTTAACAGGAGATCAAAATAATGTTGAACAATAGACGCTATGTCAATTCTTCGGCATGCAGTGACATTTAACGTAACATTGCTTTCATTGAGCCAAATAAACCCAATGCACAAACAAAAGCAGCACACAGTGGGCAGGAGCCAGCTCTCTTACTCGGGTTGAGATTTCCACTCTTTCCGGAACGTGCATTGACGTATTTTTCGCTTTTTCAAAGGCGGAGAATCCGTGCTCATGATGGAAGCAAAGGAAGCACGTAACTAACTACTGATACTGATTTTCGCTATGTTCCAACGATCGATCGGTGGCAGGAGAGGGAGGGCAATGTCCCCGTAGAGCGGTTGGTGTTTCCTGTTGTCTGCTGAATGTGCCAGGATTCGAGGAGGAGCCGCCGGCGAGGGTTCCTTTCTTTTGCCAGAATCACCGCGTCGACGGGACGGAGAAACCGCTCGCAGTGTTCTGCTACTGCGCTCCGTTCTCGGTTCAATTTACGGAGGTTATTCTTGTGCTGCCGCATTCTTTCGTGGAAGTTCTTGGTTTCCCCAATGTAGGAAGCAGGGCAGTCGGCTCACGCGATCCGCTACACGACGCCCTGAGCTTTTTCCGCAGGTGCGCGATCTTTGGGCCGAGGGATGAAGCTGCCGATGGTGGTGGATGGCTTGTGGGCGACGTCGGCCCCTGCCTTTCTCAGTATACGGGCTATTGCTTCTCTGGCACCGGCGATGTAGGGAATCGACACGCGGTGTCGTTGCGGCGACGCAGGTGTCACGTTTCCCCCGTCTTTTCTCTTCCCCCGTCTTTTTCCCGACCGCGCAGGTGGAATACCTCAGTCAACACGTGCGGTCAACACGGAGAAAAAGAAACAAAAAAAACTCGGGATACGATGAGCGAAAAACCGGCCAATGACGGCCGGTCTTAGGTGCGGACCGGCGACCGGCCCCTTGTATAAAAAACCGGCCCGGCCGGTCCAAAACCGGGCAGGTGGCAACCCTAGGAGTGATGTGAGGGTCAGGAGGAGAGATGACAATATATAAAGAGATAACGAAAGAAAGAAAGATGAAAGAAACAAGAAAGAATAAGAAGAAGATGTAGAAAGAGATTAAGAAAGGAAGAAACGAAAGAAATAAGAAGGAACATGATGAAAAAAGAACTCAACCTGTATTCGCCAGGTGGTGACGCTTGCTTGCCAGCTACGCTATTTACTCAGATGGCACAGGCGTGGAACTGTTTTTATCATTTCTTTTTTTCTCAGAGTGCGCGATAGCCGCGACGGACACCGGCGGCGGCGGACAACATGCATCGCCACCAAAATTGGCTGTTGTGAGCGCATAACAGCCTACGCTGTAAAACTTCGGCGAGTCACGGTTGCTATTGTAACATAACAAGGTGAAAGCCTGGCTACACTCATTTACTTATTAACTCAATCGTGATCAAGAGCTCGTTTCCCAAAAATACCGGTGTCGGCGTCGATGTCGTTGGTTGTGAGCGAAAAATCGCGATGGCTGCTAATGAAAAATTAAGCCAGCTTCCGCACTAGTGGTGCCAAGCCTGAAGGAAGTGCGCAGCTGGGCAGCTTTCTTTGTTTCTCTTCGGTTTTCTCTTACTCCGTCTTTTTTATTTATTTCTTCCTCTCTCTTTATATTTCGCCTTCTTGCTTTTTCTATTTTTCTTCCTATTTTTCCCCTGTCTTTCTATTTCTCGCTTGCTTCATTCTTTTCTGTTTTTATGCGTGGTTTTGCCTGCGTTACGCCAAGCGACGGCAGCATACGACAGGCCGGGCCCTTAAAGTTCTCCGCACTTAAAAAAACGTCGGTCATAGCCGGAATCGAACCTGGGCCTGCAGCGTGGTAAGCAGCTGCTCTACCTCAAAGTCATCCCATTGCTCAACACTTCTTTGGGGAAAAACAAGCCTATAGGCTTCCCAAGCAACGCTTAGCGGCGCTGCTGCTCTTGACAGGCAGCGCCATCTCTGGCAGAAAAAGAGAAACTGGGGCGTGATCAGCGAGCGCTTTCCCTTCTCACCACCGCGTTGCCGCTCGCTTCCGTGCACGTGCAGAGCTCTCGCGGTGCACTTGCGGCGTCTCACAATGTACCGCGTGCAGTGCGGCTTCAAAAGGATCTTCAAGCTTGACTGGCACTTCCGCAAAGCGAACTTGATAAAATGAGGAAAGCTCGTCAATCACGTTAACGGTGAAGAGCAGACGATCGACGACAACCACGCCCGACTCAAAGCGAAATGCATTTCCCAAGCCGCGATTACACCGTGTAGGACGTATACCTCGAGGTAATTCTCATTCTGTCACGTTAAAGATGAATAATGGTCCACATGCACTCCGAAATGAAGCCGTACACGCTATCGGTGTCCTGCGGCGTGGACTACGAATCATATGATTGTTGTTTTGATATGGCATGCTTACAGTAGCAGCCGTGTACTTTCGTGAACAAACGTTTGCGGCGTGCGAAAAAAAGATTATACGGCCATGGCACTGCTTCCTGAGAATGTTAGAGTCAAGTCCTCCGTGCCGCTGGAGAATCACCCGCCGATTAAGACGCGAGGCAGCTAGCTGAGCTTCAACCACTGTGAAGCAAGATGAACTGCTCGCCTCGTTTTTTCGGTTCTCGCGTCATGCTTGCAGTCTCTTTTTATGATACCGACTTGACAGGCGTATAAAACCTGTTGCGTGAACGCGGCTAGAAAATCGCACAAAGTCAGAAGGTGGTTAATTCAAGGTTGCAATTGCAAAGCATGTATGAAGTGCCAGTTATATTTAGCGGCTTAAATATATATCACCCCAATAAAGTGACAAAAACAAAGCAAACCTGCAGAACGATGTCAAAGCTTGCTGAAAATGCACAGACGTCCGTTCCGGCGTGATAAAGCAGCCTTCCCGACGCGTGAAATGCAGGCGCCGAACTTCTGACAATGTGCGGAGTTCAGTTGAATTCAACCAACCGCGCAACGCTAACAGTATAACGCGAATGTGAACGTTCAACAACGACGGGTAGGTCTCACGAGCACGGGGAATCAAAACACAAAGTTGCTTCACCTACAACCGTAACTGGACTTTAACAATGCGAAAAGACAGCGAGTAATCATTACTGTAGTCGCTGCGTGCATGCGCCCCGTTACTTACCGATTCAGGTAGTCGGAACGAGCGAAAGCGATGAACTCAGACAGCCAAAATAGAAGGCGAGACAGCGCTGTCAGCTATCCACGCTTGCCGCCTTTATTTCTCGTGCGACACTCCCGGGAACCGATACAGTTTAACACGTGAATCGTGTGCCTTGTCTGCACTGTTCTGGCTGGCCACTAAACCGCAATACTTCGGACCACGCTTGCGCTTCCGCGGGGTCGCTTCTGCCATCGTGGAAATGCGCAGCTTCGCACAGCAAGCCTCTCGGTTCAACGAGCCGAGCTCACGGCCCCACAGTTACCCGCACCGAGAGCAGAACGCGAGCGCACGTGCGCTACCGCTACCGTGAAAGGGGCTGAGTCGGCCGCGCGACGGTTCAGTGTTTTCCGACAGAGCCGCAGCGCGGCTGGCGCGGCGCTGTCGTCGCGCCGCAAACTTGAGCTTGGGTTCCCTATACAGGCCGAAGGTCGAAGTTCGCAGGTTCGGTCCCTGCCCGCGGCAAGTTATCTTTTCGTCCACTTTTCTTTCTTCACATTTACATTACATTGACTACTAATAACATCCCCTATATTTTCCTTGGCATTATTGTCTGTTAGTTCTCATTAATAAGCCTATACAGGTGTTATATAGTGTGACGAGTGGCGTTAACTCATGTAATATTGCGTGGCAGAAGCGTAGAATTGCATAGTGGCGTTAACTCATGTAATATTCCGTGGCAGAAGCGTAGAATTACATCAGGCGTCACACCATGTGAATAGCGCGACGAGTGGGTCGTTTAAAAGCCCACCCATTAGACAGCACTCAAGCATTATAAATTATTATCATCAGCAACATCATCAGCACAGCGTGCAGCTGCGTGCAGCTGCCTTACGGACGCGTAGTGGGTACTTCGCAAATTCGCAGTATGATGCATTATGGCATACTGGGCACTTCGCAACTCAGTTTGCAGTATGCATTCCAGGATATTCCAAACGGCAAGTTCTACGTGCACGGATGTTCCTTTTCTTGCGGCACAGTTGAGCTGCCCACCGAGAAGCGAAGCATGGCTAGCGAATGAGAAGGCGATGCGAACGGGGCCCAATCTACGCTATCGCGTTCTACTCTTGAAGCCGAAGCTCAAGCGTCCTCCAAGCGCTTCATTTATTCAAAATACTGCCGATGTCCCTCGAGACCATCGCAAGAGGAACAAATATTCAAATCTAACGTACAAGAACTGATAAGGGAGGGAACAAAACACAAAGCCTAGAATGATCACAGAAATGTAAAATGTTGTGATCTGCATGTGATACGTATGTCGTGCGCAATTGTTCTATTGTGTACGCAGATAGTTCCATAGTGTGTGCGCAGATAGTTCCATTGTGTAAGTTGGCTTTCGTGCGGCCCGTTTTCGGCGCTCGCAGATTAACCAGGGAAACATACAAAGCTTCGCTTAAAGAAAGAGTTGTCTGTAATGATACATACATACACACATGTCTCCCTCAAATCCATACCCTCGATATATGAAGTAAAAATGGCCGATTACAACCGCGCTCACGTTTCGAATCAGGGGGTATTCGTAAACACGCGTTAAAAACAGCGTTAAAGAGCTCGTTTCGCAGAACTTCCGGTGTCGGCGTTCAGCCTCGGTGGTTGTGAGCGAAAAATTGCCGTTGTCCGTGAGCGAAAATTCGAGATGGTTGCAAATAAATAAATATTAAAAACCTTCGGTTTTTAATAAAACCCACGCCTTCTGCGTGCCAAGCAGGTATTCTACCACGGAGCCACGTTAGTGCTTCAAAGTATTTCGTATAAAAAAAACGCTATAACAATGTCATATAGTGGGTGCAGTCTCCTTAATGAATGCAGTGTTGCGTGGCGGAATCGTAGAATCGCACCAGGCGTCAGACTATACGAATTGCGCAACGAGTGGGTGGTTTAAAGCCACCCAACCATTACAATGTGTGCAGTGGCGCAGGTGCGCGTGGTACCTTACCGACGCGTAGTGGGTACTTGGCCAATTTGCAAACGGAAGAAGTGTGGCGTAGTGGGCACTTCACAACTGTACTTGCAGTAGGCATTCTAGGATGGTTTGAAACGGCCAATGTTACGCGCACAAACGTTTCTTTTCTTGCGGCACAGTTGAAGGCGATGCGCACGGGGCCCGATACGCAATCGAGTTGTATACTCTTGAAGGCTAAGCTCAAGCGTCCTCCAATGTTTCTCCCTCATTACACGTAGTGGGCAAGTTTGTGCATTGAGGCGCTTGTTGCGTTTTAATTTCATCGCGGACGCATAGCCCCACTGGATGGACAAACGGGTCTGTGGCCCGCACTGCAACCAAGTTGCAACGTTTCGCGTAATCATTCGCCTGTTGACCGCACGCACGCCCAATCGATGGCGTACAATCAATATTCCGCATTATGCTTAGAAATTACAAGTTACAACACCTAAAATGACCTTCGCTTTTATTCTAAAACCTCGAGGACGAGTATTGGATTCCCGGCCACGACAACCGCATTTCAGTAATACCGGTGGTCAAAATGAATCGGCATCCCACAGAACACCACAGTTTATTCTTAACATTGTGCTACCCTTCATTCATGAGATTCCTCACAGATAATCCGAGTTTATCGGAGTATTTTTTTTTTTTTTGCAAATAGCCGCCTCTCCACATGACCGTCAGAGGTATCTCCCGATTCCTTTTTGTATCTCCCATCATGTGTCACGATTTCATCTTCCTTCCAACACGAACAGTATAACAGCACGAAGACATGAGAAGAGCACATGATGACACATTTCCTTCCGAACGTATTTCATTAATTTATTGTGTGTATTTCGCAACATTTAAGGTCAGAATGCATTATCACGCAGCGGATGTGCCCGCTCAACAAAGCAACGATGACACTGCGGCGCGAGAGAAGCTCCTCAAGCCCAAATCTGGCTTCTTGCCGCAAACAGGTACAGGTTCATCTGGAAAGAACAAGGCGCTCATCGTTGTAGTCTTTGATAGCACGAAGACTACATCCTTCATCCTGGCACTCCAGGTGTAGCCTTAAAAACATTGGCCTCCTCCGCCTTTACGAGCTCTAGAAGCCTGTGCGCGTCTTTTTGTCCGTGGAAGAAAAAAAGAGCACGCTGGAGCAAAAATGACGAGACTCCATGCTCACCGACTCCGGGATGTTCTCCAGGGAACCGGGCAAGTTAATGTTAAGCACCCGAGGATGACGTATGTGTTTACATACGACAGCGGCCGCAACCGCTCATGTGCTCCCTCTTCTCCTGGCTCGGCCTCGTACGCGAGTGCGGGTCCTCCGTTCCCCGCAAGCACGGCGCTGGATCGGCATAGGCGTGTCTCCATGCTCTCCGACTCCGGGATGTTCTCCAGGGAGTTGGGCGAGTCAATGCTGAAGCACATGAGGATGGCGTCTGTGTCCGGATACGACAGCTGCAGCAGCCGGTCATGTGCTCCGCCTTCACCTGGATCGGCTCCGTACGCATGTGCGGGTCCTCACATCCCCTCAAGCACGGCGCTGGAGCGGCAGAGGCATGGCTCCATGCTCTCCGACTCCGGGATGTTCTCCAGGGAGTCGGGTAAGTCAATGCTGAAGCACATGAGGATTGCGTCTGTGTCCGGATACGACAGCGGCCGCAACCGCTCATGTGCTCCTTCTTCGCCTGGGTCGGCCCCGTACGTGGGTGCGGATCCTGCGTTCCCCTCAAGCGTGGCGCTAGGGCGGCAGAGGCATGGCTCCATGCTCTCCGACTCCGGGATGTTCTCCAGGGACTCGGGTAAGTCAATGCTGAAGCACATGAGGATGGCATCTGTGTCCGGATACGACAGCGGCCGCAACCGCTCATTTGCTCCCTCTTCGCCTGGGTCGGCCCCGTACGCGTATGCGGGTCCTCCGTTCCCCGCAAGCACGGCGCTGGGGCGGCATAGGCGTGTCTCCATGCTCTCCGACTCCGGGATGTTCTCCAGGGAGTCGGGCGAGTCAATGCTGAAGCACATGAGGATGGCGTCTGTGTCCGGATACGACAGCGGCCGCAACCGCTCATGTGCTCCCTCTTCGCCTGGGTCGGCCCCGTACGTGGGTGCGGGTCCTGCGTTCCCCGCAAGAATGGCGCTGGGGCGGCAGAGGAAAGGCCGCATGCTCTCTTATTCCGGGATGTTCCCCAGGGAGTCGGGCGAGTCAATGCTGACGCACATGAGGATGGCGTCTGTGTCCGGATACGACAGTGGCAGCAGCCGGTCATGTGCTCCCTCTTCGCCTGGGTCGGCTCCGTACGCGTATGCGGGTCCTCCGTTCCCCGCAAGCACAGCGCTGGGGCGGCATAGGCGTGTCTCCATGCTCTCCGACTCCGGGATGTTCTCCAGGGAGTCGGGCGAGTCAATGCTGAAGCACATGAGGATGGCGTCTGTGTCCGGATACGACAGCGGCCGCAACCGCTCATGTGCTCCCTCTTCGCCTGGGTCGGCCCCGTACGCGGGTGCGGTTCCTCCGTCCTCCGCAAGCATGGCGCTGGGGCGGCAGAGGCAAGGCTCCAGGCTCTCCGACTCCGGGATGCTCTCCAGGTAGTCGGACGAGTCAATGCTGAAGCACATGAGGATGGCGTCTTTGTCCGGATACGACAGCGGCCGCAACCGCTCATGTGCTCCCTCTTCGCCTGGGTCGGCTCCGTACGCGTATGCGGGTCCTCCGTTCCCCGCAAGCGCGACGCTGTGGCGGCAGGAGCGAGGCTCCATGCTCTCCGACTCCGGGATGCTCTCGAGGGAGTTGGACGAGTCAATGCTAAATCCCATGAGGATGACGTCTGTGTCCGGGTACGATAGCGGCCGCAAGCAGTCAAAGTCCTGCTGCAGGCTCTATTCGACTTGGCGAGCTCCGGGCTTGTGTGCGGGTCCATCGTTCCCCGCAAGGATGACGCTTGAGCAGAAAGTGGCGAAGCTCCAATCTCGCCGACTTCGCGGTGTTCTCCAGGGTGTCCTGGGAGTCGATGTTGAAGCACATAAGCGGCACAGATGCGTCCGTATACAAGAGCAGCCGTAACAGGTCGTGGACCTCCTGGCGCATCTCTTCGCCTTGGCGAGCTGCGGAAGCGTGTGCGGGACCTTTGTCCGACGCTGAAGAATGACGCTAAAGTAGGAGTGGCGAAGCTCCGGCCTTCCCGACGCCGGCATGTTCTCCGAGGAGTCGGGTGAGCCGATGCTGAAGAACATGACGATGGCATCTCCAGTCTGTGCCAGCGGCTTGGAGTGGTCGTTATCCTCCTGCTCTGGTGTGACCGAAAATGAAAGCGAAATGCAAAGCCCTGATGAAGAAGCAGTTTTCGAACCCGCAAGCGTGTTCTCGGTAAAGAGACGATGAGAAGACAAGTCTTCCGCGAGCTGTTGTTCTTCTTCTACTTCTTCGTGCACCTTCGTGCAACCTTCTGCCAAATAAAATTCGCAAGTATATATGCTTCAAAACATACGATTGAGTTGGGCGTGCCAAGGCAACACATCGGCTATTAAAAGCGATACATGGCGAGCTCATCTTCGCATTGACCGACAGACGAGATGGCACGTAGCTTGCCGAATTATTGTGGGCAGTTCAGAGCTGCGTCTGGTGGCGCGACAACACGAGGAAAAAGAAGTTACGGGCAGCACATGTGCTCTTACTGCACCGCGTGGTGTTTTAAACCGGCATTTTTTAAAATTAGAATAGGTGGGGCGAGGGAAGGAGTCAGTTGCACGCGCTTGAACGCAGATTGAGCATGGGGGTGTTTAGCAGTTGGTGTAGCGCGTACTTCTATGTCTGGTAATGTGTGGTACAGAGATATTTGAGAGGCAAGGGGTAGGAGCACGCGCCTGGTCTACACCTACCTGACTACTGCTTATAGCCAAACGGTTACATGCAACACAATTCGCAATACCAAGCTATACGTACCAAAAATGCGTCACTTTATGCAATATATAGTGTGCGAGAGTTGGCGTAGCTGCCGATTTATTGCATGAATTAAAGCTTGCTAGTCTCTGTCCTGGTAAGAGCATTGTGCGTATGCGAAATGGCATTTCCGGTGATTGGGTGCCATAGCGTAGTAGACCGGAAACATTCAGAGCTATGTAATAAAGTTTTCTCGCTTTTAAAGGGCCCCTCGTTTTGTCAGGCACAAATGGTGCATTTTACTAGAAGCTTCTTCCAAGATGTGTTTTCGACGTCGCAAATTAGGTCATGAATAAGCGTAATGATCGTGCGGGCACTGTGGGTTTCGTGCTACATTTGTATATAGTGTCTCATGGATTCCTGTGTTTATCATAACCATACTGCAGGTATGGCCACCCCAGGTTTTGACGCACCGTACACAGCATTACATGTTTCTGGGATTGGCTGGAAGTAATCTCGGAATGAAAACACTATTTGACGATGAAAGAGAATCAAGGTACGAGACGCATGCGACTACAACAAGATTCTGTCCTCGTGGACACTACCATGTGAAAAAAAAATTCCGACGTATGACACTAGGTGTGTATTCGCTTGAGTTTGGTGCCATGTGTCCGTTTTCCTGCGCAAGCACCATGCAGTGGATCAATGTATCTGCCTCCCGTCCTTACCCGTTTATTCTGGTTATTTTTTTGGTTATGCTGCTCAACAAAGATGCAACAAAGATGCAGTATTTTCTTTTATCTATCGGCTTGCCTTGCATGTCATTGCTGATTGTATAATATTTAAAGCACAACGTTGGGACGCGCATTGCGTGAACGAAATGAGGAATCCGATCTACAGATCCTCACGGCTCACAGACCGCATCCTAACATATGCAGGGTGTTTCAAGAAATATTTCCGAAAATCGTAAAAAATAACGGAGATGGAATATTTGCTCGCGGCCTTCATGATCACTTTTTCTGCAGCAGTAGACATAT
Source organism: Rhipicephalus sanguineus (assembly GCF_013339695.2). Taxonomy (NCBI): domain Eukaryota; kingdom Metazoa; phylum Arthropoda; class Arachnida; order Ixodida; family Ixodidae; genus Rhipicephalus; species Rhipicephalus sanguineus. The sequence continues at coordinate 207,744,095 of NC_051176.1, read as the reverse complement.
TAAGATGACAAGAGACATCAATGACCACAGCAATTAAATAAATTAAATTATATTTTTATTAGTGGAAACAGGCGGTCGATTCAAATGGGATAATTGAAGTCCTTCCCATGAAGAGCCCATTGCCGTTGTGAGATTTCGATAAACTGGTATCTGGTAATTAATGCAGAGTAATTAAATTACACCAAATTTAAGCAAAACCGAAACCGAAGAGCACATGAGCGCAAGCAGCAGACGACCAGAATGACGTCACAGTTCACGACAACCATTGCAGTGGTGTTATTTCTTCTCTATTCGTTAACATATGTACTGTGCGGTCCACTGTTAGAGGGAACACGTGATCGCGTGGCCGGCGGCCCGCGTGGCGCAAACTGGTTGTAAAAGGGCCGCGTTTGCCACTGTTCGTCTGCTACAATTGCCGGCCCTGCGCTTGGCGAGCGCTGGACGGCGCATCCGTTTTTCAGCAGTGCGATTCATGTAGCCACCACTCTTTCTGCGCCTCGTCGCGTAATCAGCAAGCAGAAAAAAAAAGGTGTTTGTTTGTTGCACTGCTTTCTCGCCAGTTTTGATGCGATGCGATTCGCGGCCCCAGCGGCCAAATTTCGACCGGGGCCCCCATCTGTGGAACTCCGTGAAAGTGATTACGAAGCCTGTCACTTACGTAACCTAGTGTAAGAGCTCATTATGCGGGAAACTGCGCAAAAAAAAAAAAACAACAACGTCGACAAAGGGAGAACAGCACAAGCACATGCGGTTGTGCGGTTCTGTTCTCCCTTTGTCGACGTTGTTTGTTTTTTTGCGCAGTTTCCCTCATAATGAATTAGAAACTAGCCCAAGTGTTCACCGATAAGTTTGTCGTAAGCTTTCAACATGCTGCTCACACCAGCCGGCTGCTTTTTATAACAGACAAGGAAATTTATGCCCGATGCAGAGATAATAGCAAGCTTGTCCTTCCAACCGTAGAAATATAGAATTTCGCTAGCGCGCGCCGAGCGCTGGGACGAAGAAGTAGCAGACGACGCGGGACACGAACCGCCGCCACTAGTAAGAGGTCATCATCATCATCATTATCCTTGTGATTCTACGCGCATGCCCCGCGTTTCCAAACATACCCAGCAATTCCGAACATCGCTTTCAGTTCGCGGTTTTTGGCACCACGTGGCGTACGGACCTTAAAGATTCGTAATTCCCGCTATGACTCCGACAGCGTAGCGGACACAAAGACAGACGACAATATCGGCTTTCACCACCACGCGCGAACCGGCAATCGCCGACTGATAACCGCAACGCATGCGACGAGCGGGCGGCTGCTCAACTGTGAATCAGCACTAGTTTTGTTGCAAAGTGGCTCGGTCCTTCTTCAAGACGGCGGAACCTGGAAAGGGCGTCCTGCCCTTCCTCTCATTTTTCTTTCAATATTTTCCGAGTTTCTTCCATATTTTTCGTCCGATCGTACTGCCCTTGGCCTCCCCTGGTTCCTTTTAAAGTTGGCGAACACGCCTTTTGTCGCTGCCGTGTTTTGAATCACAGAAGCTAATTTTGAGAAATAATACCATCTTAAATTATGATGACGGTCGCGCGTTTCGGACTATGCACACTCAGGCTTGACTTCCCTCATTTTCGTTGACGTCAGTTTACAAACCCATTATATTGTACAACTGGGTGAAAGCGCCAAGCCGTGTGTTACAGTCGCTAACAGACTTCGCTTTTTCGTGTTCAATAAGCGACTCAAATAAGGCACAAATTTATTTGAATAATGAAGATTATTCAGTAGCCTTCGGTGAAGTATTTTAATTAGGCGCCCTAGTTTCAACTATGTTGCTTTCCTTTCTCAAACTCATAATAAAATACGCCCTAATAACTTATGTTCCTAACACAGTACACAATTTACAGCTCGCCCTCGCCTTTCTTCTCAGTGTTTCTGAAATGAAATTAAATCGAATAAACTGACAAATCCCACCTCAATGCCTCAATGGATATCTGCTAGTCTGCAGATTTGTGCGAAGTCATGGATTGAAACCAAGCTCTTGCGGCCTTTTTAAAGCAGGAAAAAAACGAAAACCAAAACGTGTTTCTTTACGTGACAACGTACGTTACAGGCCCTTCACGAAATCCATTGAAAACTTTTGTTACATTTTGAAAGTTTTATGTTGCTTATGTAAACAAGGCAACTGCAAGAGTCTCGAAACGCATGTCTTCTTGTTCTCTGTGATGAATGCTTGTTTACCGTGAAAAAAAGTGCGTGTTCTTTGCAAAACATTGTTTCGATTGCACCTAAAGTTGTAGATGCCATCTAGCTAAGATTTCAAGAATGATTTTTTTGTAAATTTGTTAATTATAGGAAGAGTTGCAAGATGTTGAACTGTCCTGTTACCGCATTTCCAGAAGATCAGCACCACTGACAACTCAGGCACTCTGTGTCTTTACCTCGGCAAGAGTCCATAAGCGAAGTTAGTTTTTTTTTCCCGCTTTCTTGTGGGCACTGTAGCCTCAGTACGTTGTAATATTCAGGTGATGGGTCCCGCATGTTTTTATCGCTATTTTTCATTGCGGCACCATTCTACACTGCAAACCGTTTCACACCCTTATAGGTGTATTTGCGATAAAACACCTATCGTACACCCTTTTTTTCTGTCAATATTATCCGAAAGGGTGTAATGTCTTGTTTGCACACCCTCCGCACACCCTTTTTTAATTTTTGGGTGTACCATGGGTGTATGTTCTGTTAAACACCCATGGGTGTTTTTTTAATTTTACACCTATGGGTCGATTCGCGCAGTGAATTGACCCATAGGTGTAAACAGGTATCGTTGCACTGCTGAATGCAATTAACTGAGACACTGAACACCACGGGCAACGCCTCCTGGAACCACGGGTCACCACCCTGTTCGACAGAGCGTCTTGGCACAGCATATTGTTTCACGAGGCACCTGAGTGTGAAGCTACCTGCTCGTGAATCAGTAATGGTTCACCTTGGTGTGCTAATCTTGCCACTCGATTTTCATTCTTTTAGTTGTGCATCACAAGTCTGCTGTATTTGCAAAGACGCATGTATTTTGCCTACTTAATTAGGCAAGTGGTAGTGAAAATAAAATATACCATTGTTGTGCCTGAGGTTCTGAATGCAGTGAGTCAACTGATGTTACTTATTTACTGATGTCAACTGATGTTACTCACATATATTTAAGCCTTTACATCCCGATTTATTTTTGAGAAATCATTCCAAAATTAATTTCATTTATTGCTTGATTGGATTCACACGTTGAATGAATGCCCGAAATACATTCGTAATAATATATGTATTTGTTTAGCATTCATAAGCATTTGTTCAGTTTAGAGACAGTTGGCTTCACTTCACTGTGATCATCGCAAACACCTCTCCTAACGATTAATCTATAGCATACATATACAGTGAAATCTCGTTGACACGATTCTGCATAATACGTTTTTCAGCCTAATACGTTTTCGTTTTTATTTCCTGCCAACATCCCTTGAAAATAATGTATTTTCATGCGTTTAATACCATCACATTTTTGCCAAAACTGGATAATACGACCGCGAAAGTGGATCTTGACCGATATATCGAGAAATCCTGCGTTTATTCTTCGCTATGACAGCTCGCACCGCGTTCCAACAACCCACGATCTGCGCATAGCAGAGCCGCTGAGACCACAGCAGCATCAGTTTAGCGGCGAAAAGGTCGCTGCTAGGCGATCTTTTCTTTGAGATTATATATATACATATGTATTGCCGCTTTGTGAGGGCCCCCCCTCCAGTGAAGAGAGACTTTAAGCCCTGCTTGTAGTCATGCAGCTCTTACTGTGTCGTCGCAATGCTTACTGCGATTCAAATACACTGTGTAAAGCATAACAAAACATAACACTGCCGCAGAGAGAAAGCTGCGCCCACGCGACCCGACAACGGCGCCACCTCCTCGGCCGGCGCAGCCGCCGCGCGTGCGCGGAACAGCCGAACAGCTCTATCACCACGTGACTTATGCAACGCGCTCAGACACGCCGCCGGACTCAACCGTTTTCTGCGTGTGTTGTGCATCGCCTCCCGATCGGTCGAGTTTTGCAGTCGGTGTTTTGGTTGTTTGAAGTGTGACTGCGCTGTGTGCTCGTCCTTTACCTTCTGCCAGTGCTGCATATTACGAAGATGCACTATACTCAAAGGGAGACCTGCAGCTTCATATCGTGGAGCACTCGAACTGAAACGGTATGCACCACTATCACGTTGCTACGGCCATCGCTTTGTTAACTCCGAGAGCGCGATCTAATGCCGTTAACTAAGCTTTTCTTAACTGGTTGACGATCGGTGAGCATTTGTTAACGTAGCGAGCATATGTGAGTGTATTGTTTCATCGGGATGAAGGCAAAGTTGTGTGACATTAGGCGCGGGCAAGCTTTGCTTTGTTTGGTGTTGAAATCAGTGTGCGCATGCGCGGCTGTGATTCGGAGGGGGATTTGAACGCAGTTGTGCCGGTGCCCTTCTGTCGGCGGAAGGGGGCCCCGCTCTCGATGAACCACTATTTTGATTTAAGAATAGTTGGGTTGTGACGGCACCTGTTACCTCTAAGCGTCAAGCGTGTCTAAGGCGCGTATGCATCGGCCTGTTGGTAATTCAAGTGCATTTTTTTTTCGCACAAGAAAAAAAAAAAAAGCAGGACAGAAAACAACGACGTGGTGTCCGTGTGCTTTTCCGTCTGTGTTCGTTTTGTGCGCTAAAACTACCGTGATGCTCGGGTTGATGCGTGTGGGTCATTTTAACGCAGCATGTTGCTTCGTTTTAGGTACGCCGCGCGAAGCTCGCCTAAGTGCTAATACATTCCGTTTCGTTAAATTCGCACCGATGTTTTAATTCATCCGTAACATAGGTTTCCTGATAATGCCGGCACCCGTGCACGGGGAGCCGTTTGTTAAACTTGACTTGTGTTCGAATGAATTTTTCATGTCTATGTGTGGCCGAATCGCCTTAACTACCTGAACTGTGCAAGCGCTAGTTCGAGCATCAGTGTGCACTTAGACGTGCGCAGGGTTCCCCATCAGGGGGAGGGGAGTAGGAAGGTTAATCGCTGCCCTCCTCCCCCCGCCTTACTAAATGTCAAAGTATGGGGGCAGACTTTGCGCCCCCCCCCCCCTCTGTCTGAATTGACTAGGGGGGCGCACCCCCCCCCCCCTTCGTACGTACGCCTGAGTGCCCGCATTCGAGCACAATTTATTTATTCTGTTTGTTTCCATTATGTCTAGCTTTCATTATTTTGTTGTGGTTATTAAGAGGTATATGCGCCTCGCCTCGCTTTGGCGTTGTAACTTCGCTAAATACTTTACGTGTACAAACATTAAAAAACGCAGTTTGTACGACCACCTCCAATGATATTATTTGGTTAAAAGACAAGCCTAATGATTATAAGATATTTAAATTCTCCAGTCATCTTCAAGGCTGCACGTTGCAGCCTTGAAAGAAGTCCTTGTGCATAGTTTTGTTTTATATGCTTTTTATCGATGTGCAGGAATCCTTCATGCCACTAAGAATGCTCCTTTTTCTTTAAAAATGCGGATGATATTTGTCAAAAAGTACTTCCTCTTTCCCAACAAGCTAATTGCACGTAAAAAAGCTATTAATTCCCTCCAGTTCCATATGGTGCATGTTATGAGCTTCATATTTGGATGGTCCTATCGTGAGCAATATGAGCTCGAACACCCGAGCGCGTGGCGAACACCCTTGAACCTTACGTCGGCTGATTCGCAGCGGCGGCTGTCGGAAACAAAACGGAAAGGGCGCCGCACTTCCACTAGCTGTTGACCCTCCCGCTTCGATATTGTTGATGCGAAACAGCATCTTAGAGAGTGTCAGTGGCCGCTAGCGGTGATATGAATTCCCATCAACGCCAACAGCCACATCAGACTAGGTAGCTGCTTAGATATCGGTGTGACGTAGCCTGCCACGATGTGCAGGCCATGCTTGCGCATCGGTATCTCGGTGGTGTCGGCTGAGGATTTTGCTGCGCCTCATTTATTTATTTTGTTATCATGCTAGCGGTCATTGGCACGCAATCAGCCGATATCTCGCAGCAACGCTAGCGAGGCGGGAGTACCAACAGTCAGCGGAACCGCGCCCCCCCTCCGTTTCGGCAGCGCCATCCACGTATCACCCTATCTCAGTTTTAAGGCTGTTTTCCACGTGCTCGCATGTTCGAGCTCATATTACTCACGATAGTACACGGTACAGAAACTGTTATTTACTGAAACAAATGATTGAAGTCTGCGTAGCGCTTTCCAGACAATGATTTTTTTATTTTTTGTCATGCAGGGAGAGAGCGTTCCAATAACACCTTGCATTGTGTACGATGGCCCCCGATCTTCCCTATGCAAGCAAGCTTTTCCTCCATGTGGACAAAGAACTGCTCTTCAGTGTGTCCAATGCCGAAGAATGAGTAGCTGCACTCATGGCAGCCCATTGGCTGTTAAATATCGACTGCCATCACAAGGCGTTCAACGTTCTCGTCGCTGTTGGATGGCTCCTTCTTGGCCAGTGGGTAATGACTCCGAGGACACAAGTAGTAAGATCCTGAACATTTTCAAGAAAGCCTAGAAAATAGGCCTTAGCTTCTGCTTAAAGTATGTCGCCACCTGTGATTAACTCGAGCTTAAGCCATAAAGTTATATTTTCATATGGTAACGAGTAGTTATTTGTTTTACATTATACAGAAACGAATACTATGGCGGTACTAGTATTTCATTTCAATTTCTTGCTCATTTTCTTGTGACATTTTAATACTAGCCATTTTGTCTCTGCCGATTTCATCATGTTCTCGCAGTCATTCCACTTTGGTGGTTATTGGCTTAGTTTTGTATTAAAGGACTTTGTTACTTTTTTGCAGTAGGGTGTGTCCAGATAAGATCGAACACGAGGTCATGGTCACCATTACCGATTGGGATGAAATTTAACCTGTAGGATAGGCAGTTACA